>NW_010156926.1:21209-23709 GCF_000695765.1 Mesitornis unicolor
TAAGGAAAGTATCTCCTTAATGTTGTAGCGAGAGCCCAAGGAAAGCTCTGAGAGAATTTTTCTGGCCAAGAGTTGTCCTCCTCTGTGCCATATTTGCTAAAAGCTGTTAAGGTATCTGAAAGCTGTAACAAAAGGCACCATGGGTGGTGCTCAGCTCCTGTTATCTGTTCATTCATCCCTGTAATGCTGGCCCAGAGAAAAGTGACTTGCACTGAATCTCTGATTCACATCTATCCCGGACCCAACTGTCTACCCTGTAGTTTAAATCATTATGGCATTCTCGCATATCAGATATTTGCCATATATCTCTTTTATCGTATCTGATTAATAAAGTGCAGTGCCAGATGTATGGTAACTATGCTTGGGCTAACTGTGATTCATGGCACGTCCCTCTGGGTGCGGGCAAAAAAAGCCTTGCCTTGTCCCCATCTTCTCTGCTTCAGTGCTTTGCCTCTGTGCTTCTCAGAAGACGGCAATAAGACTTAAAAGCCATCTTTTACCTGCTCCTATGTCTGAGTTGCAGAGTCAATGTATTGCCTTGTTTTGCATCAGACAGCATGAAACCACAAGACTGACACAGACAGGCATGATCTGTGCCCCGGAGCTGGTGGCATGAATAAAAACATCTGCTAGAGAGGTCTAAAGGGAGGTGCAGAGAGCAAATGGATGACAGTAGCATTCTCTTTGCCACCTCTCTTTCTGGCATCCAAACATTTGGAGACTTAGCTTCTGTTGTATTATAGGCTTTTTTTAAAAGACTGTAATTTATTCTCATATTTCTATATAAATAACGCTGAAACCTGCTGTTCTTGAATGAACGGAGAAGGGAATGGTCCCTCCCTTTACAGTTTGCTACTTGGTAAATTAGTCAACACTCTATGTATGGTTATTGGAACTGCTCAGGAATTTTCCATCTGTCTGCTTACTCACTGGAAAATGTGGTCTCCATAAATTGAAAGCAGGATGGAAATTCGAATTACTGATGAGGACTAAAAGCTTACTCAATTCTGTACCAGTCTCAGGTAGAAAGGGGAGAAAAATGCATTTTTAATATATGTAAATATGAAACCACAAAGGTGGCCAGAGGAAAGGAGTGGATGGCAAGTAACCTGAAAGGAGTTTTAGCTTTATATTGGTACATCTCCGTTAATTTAATGATGACCACTTAAAATGAGAGTGGCATAAACAAGGTTCTAATGGAGAACAGGCCTTGGGCTTTTCAGTCAAAGGGCAGTTCAAATACAAAACAGATTTGGAGAGGCTAGAAAAATCAAAACTTCCTGGGCTATTATATTTTGGCACAGCTCCAAGGCTTAAATGGACTCATGCAGTGCCTATGTTGTCTTTCCACCTTTAGGACAAGGCAAAACAGAACTTAAACAACAGTACCAAGACCAACAGGGAAAAGCCTATGGGGAAAGCAGTCACGTGTAGAACCAGTTAGACATACAGGCATAAACATCTGTTTTAAGCACTGGGAATGGTTCTTTGATGACAAAACTTTTTTTACAAAAGGAAATGCAATTACTATTAATTATGGAAAATAACTTTGTTATTTGTCAGTTGTTGTTTTAAAAAGTTAACTCCATCTAGCCTGGGTTTATAAATCAATGCTACCTGGCAGAGTTATTTGGTGGGATAATTTCATATCAGACAGCTCATACATTTCAAACTATTCGACCAAACCATAATGATGAATACTTAATAAATGTAGTTCCAGAAACTAGGGAAAACCATCCAAGAACAGAAGGAAGACTCTGTTTTTTGGGCAATTTCTTCATAAAAAATTATATGACTGGCTATAACAAATCATCAAGTCTAAGTGGTTTTCACCATATGCATTTATAATTCAATGGACTTGAAAAACAGGTTGATCTTTTTAAACCTCTGGTGGTAGGTTGTTGTCTGGTCTAAACTGGTGCAATTTTTTTGAAGACAGTATTACAAAGTCAACCCACCCTGAGATGAAATTTGGCTCTGTACTAGGTTTTTTAAGAGCTGTACCTGCTAGACACTTCTTCCCAGAGCCTCCCCATGGAACCAAAGGGACAATTTAATAACAACAGCAAAGCTCTGAGGATGGAGCTGACCATGGGCCCGGACAGGTCCTCTGTCCTGCAGCAAGGAGAACTCTATAAAGGAGTTTGTTCCTGCCCACCTTTTCCTACTGAAAATGTCACAGCAATTCATCTGTGTTACCTCAGAGTCCACAGTATAACAAGTGCCAGGAACACAATTTGTCAGGTGGATGGAGAATTTCAGGAGAGTAGATTTAATATAAATAATAATCTACTTGGAAATTCCGTCATAAAATATATAATTTATTTCTATGTATCAAGGAAGTATTTAATTACTATATACAGAAATATTGAGTGTTTATGTATGTTCAGTCTTGCTGCATAATCTAACTCTCTGAGTATATGTCTTAGATCTGCTTAGAAAGTTTCCATCTCTAAACACTGTAACATCGGAAGCCAGAGGTGCAGAAATCTTTTCTTTC
>NW_010156926.1:23740-34149 GCF_000695765.1 Mesitornis unicolor
TCCTCTGGAAAATTTTCCTGAAGGCTTGAAATAAGGGGTAGAGTAAAAAAATACAGGGATGCAGAAGCACTCCAAATGCTCCTTCTGACAAATATAATTATCTCTAAGGGAGAAATCGATCTGTAAAACCCTTTGAGTTCTAATCCTGGTGTTTTTCCAAAATATTTCTCTGATTGAAGCTGTCCCACTCTGGTTAATGAAAGTTCATGTTTCTGAATTGGTGCAAAGTTAAGTTCTTGTTTGGGACATTTTAAAATTAGCTTAAAGGTTATGTCACACCTGTGAATATTTCCAATGACTTACGGAATCAGTGATTAGTTTAGCATCATGCCCGAGTGATAAATAAATAGTTTCCCAGATAATTTTGGTTTTATTTTACCTTGTATCTCCAACCCTACCACTGCAATCGCATGAAAATGTGTTGACTGTTTCTTTCAAGAACGACGTGTCATAAATATAGATATCTTTCTGGTGATCTCTAAAAATACTCTTTAGTCTTGAGTAGTTTAATGATTGATGAAGCTTGGAAATGAAACGCTTGTCTGGGGTTTCTTGTAAGATCAACTTACACCACAGAAGTAAAATTCATATGAGCTAAGCAGGGGCAGTGTGAGGAGAGTATTGCTCTAAGATGTTAAAGAAGTCTTCTGGCAGAATTTAGGAGCCAGTATAACATTTGTATCCAACTACCTGAGCTTTGTTTGTTTGGGCTTTTTGAAGACATAATCAATTTTTGTTCCTGTTGTCTGCAAACATAAAATTTGGAAGAAAGCTTTAAAAGGTCATGGCAGCATATGGCTCTCTCCCTTCCTTTTCTTTCCATAATATGATATGCATGGTTGGTATTAGTGGTGAGCATGGCAGCATGCAAATAAAGTAACCCACCTGCAATATACAGCAGACCAATATGCATTTTTAATTATTGCTTAAAGATCTTGGTTTGCAAACAGAAATCCTCCAGCCAGCAAGAAACAGTTAAACAGCGCACCAATGTGCACAGCGGGGCTCACAGGTAACTGTTGCGTTTTACACCAAACCAAGCTGGCTGTTCACAGCTCAGTTCCCCCTTTCCCTGCCCACATATTCCCACACGGCTGCCTGCCTGGTTTGTTCTTGTCAAATCTTGAAGAAGTTCTCTGGCCTATAAAATACAGGTCAGATTAGCTGACCGGACCAATCCCTGCCAGGATTACCCTGAGAAACCTGAGAGCTCTGCACAGGATCTGAAGTGCCAGCCCCTTCCAGCATGCAGCCTTTCCCCCCAGTCCAATGTGATGTGGGGAATGGAGGTTTCGAACCTGAACAGGCTCTGCCCACTGACAGTGAGTGAGGGATGAGGATGGAGGATGGTGTTGTTTCAGCTTTTCTGGATTGTGTAACTATTTAATCATGTTTTTATGTATACATCAAGGGTGCTTGGCTTTTGGCAGAGTAGTTGTCTGTTGAGACAAGCGAATTACAAAAGCACTTGAGGGAAGTGAAAACTGGCCTCCCATAAAATGTTCAGAGGTGCTGAGACAGGTTATTTTGGAAAGAGAACAAAAGCACATCGCCTATAGATGTTGCATAGATTCTTCTTTTCAGAAAAGAAGCTTTGAATAGGAAGCTTCCCTTCATCCTAAAATAATAGCTCCTCCAAACTTACAGTTTCAGAACAAGATCTGTTTTCTGTATCTGGGTTGTTTCATAGCCTTGATGGCTGCTGTATTAAAGTGCTTCTCTAGTTTTGATAAACGCCCAAGAGACAGGAAGGCAATATAGTTACAAGCCAGTTTTTCAAAGACTTCTGGATAACCCATATTAAAGGCACAACAGCATAGCCACAAAAATTAATCATTTGACTCATAACTCCAAGCATAGTCATTTGCAGCCTGCAAAATGGCCTGATTTATCCAAGGTGGCCTGCAGTTGTTGTAGCTGAGTGAAGTTAAATAATGCAGTACTCTTTAAAATTGCATGAGTATATGATTTCGTTTGCTTTATTCATTCATAAGTCCTACTCCCTTGTAGTCTATTGCAGTCAGTGATTATTGCATCTGTTCAATCCATCTCTGAAGTGAGTGGCAATGGCAGGTTGTTGGGACTTTTCCTTGCCCGTGCCATGCACTAAGCTATACCGTTGCAAAAGAAAGCTGAACTTTCTGTTGTGATCTTAGAAATGACTTCATGGCCAAGCTTTTTATCTTGACATGACTGTAGCATGGAAAAGTGAGTGAAGAAGGAGTGCCTTCTAATAAAACAACGTCATTGACCACATTGGCATCCTTAGGAAGTAAAAGAATTTCTACAGTTTTTCCACTGCACAAGGCTGCAGTTCAAACGTCTCCCTGTCTCCTGTTCAGGCCTACTGTAAGGTCTTGCTTTCTGGATCTCAGTCACAAGAGTGTGTTGATGGACTAAACTGTATAACTAACCAAAGCAGGTGGATGCTAAGAGAGATGTACAAGACAAATGAAAGCACCAGGAGAGCATCTATTACTGCTACCTACTGCAAAATAGCGCTGAAAGAACAGCTTGACATTTCCAAGAGGTGGAGACTGCCCGAGAGGCCATGGGGCTGCTAAAAGCCTTAATACTTAAGTGTGTTCTGTAGTTCTGCCAGTGTCTGGGTACATAGCCTTGAGCAAGCGACTGCAGCTGTGCACACCCTTCCTTGCCCAGGATTAGCTGTACTCACCACTGCTGGTGCTGGAGGAGATCGCATGAGTGTCCCATGATGTACAGAAGAAAGTAATCAGCTGGATAAACTAAACCTCCCTATTTAAATTGATTAAATGATCCAGGTGATCTTGCCTGGACTAACTTGGGAAGAGGTTATGAGAGCCACTCTGCCAGCAGCATCATGAGGATGAGACCAGATAGCCAAGGATGACTGTCCATTATCTCCCACTGGTCTAGCTGTCGGAGTGGGAAGCTTTCTCCAGGCCCACTGCAGAACAAGGTTTGGAAAAAAGCACTTCCCACTGGTCTGAAACACCATGGTGAAGTATGGGGTGAGAAAGAGTCTTTCAGATATGAGACCAAAGATTGTTTAGCAATTAATGTTATTAATTTGCATCAGTTATTTCTCTGTTTGTGAAAAAGCTATTGTCCTTCTTATTCAACAGACAGGGACAGAGGGAAGCTGCTGAAGTCCCAAAGAATCTACCAGTGGTAATGTCTTAGCTAAGATTCAGGCACAAGAAATGAAATTCTGACCCTATGGAGATCAGCAGGACTCTTGCATGCAACTTCAGCATGGCAGAGATCTGAATGAAACAGAGGGAGGCTGTGCTGTGCAGCTGGAGGCATGGCTCACATTGAGTGTCATCTCCCCTGCTGAAACCTGAGTCATTACAGAGGAATGGAGGAAAAACAAGGAAAGAGAAAGTTTGTGGAAACAACTGGGATGAGTGATGGCAGGTAGTACAGTATGAAATTAATCTCATCTCATTAATCTCACCTAGTCTAGGTAATCCTGCTCTAGCAGGGGGGTTGGACTAGATGATCTTTCCAGCTCCTGATATTTTGTGAAATACCTAAATGGCAGGTGTCAGGAGGATGGGAGCAGACTATTGTGCCCAGCAACAGGACAAGGGGCAATGGTCACAAACTGTCACACAAGAGGTTCAGCCTAAACATAAGGAAAAACCTCTCTACTGTGAGGGTACCAGAGCACTGGAACAGGCTGCCCAGAGAGGTTGTGGAGTCTCCTTCTCTGGAGACATTCAAAACCCGCCTGGACGCGTTCCTGTGTGACCTAGTCTAGGTGATCCTGCTCTGGCAGGGGGGTTGAACTGGATGATCTTCAGAGGTCCCTTCCAACTCCTAACATTCTGCTGTTCTGTGAAATACTGCAAGGAGTGGGAGAGAAAGAACAGAGAAAAGTGTGACAGGGTATTGGGAAACCAACTTTGATCCCTGGAGTAAGGGTAGGAAGGAAGAGTGGCAGGTCCGCCAAGTGCTCTGCCATTGTGGCTGCTCTATGCACTTCAGTGGTAATCTACAGACCCACAGATGGTACAAAGTTTGGCACAGCTCAGTCTGGAGTGCAGAAAGATCTTAGGGACATTAGAGACAGCAAAAGGAGAAAACATTATCTCTCAAGACACTGAAAGCATTCTGGGTACAGCTAAAGAAAAAACTACACTTTGAATAAACTCTAAACCATGAGAAAGCCTACACTAGATGTGAAACAGTGGTTTCTCTGTTCTTGTCCTGGCAGTTTTATTCAGGGAGCTGAACTCCGTGCAGACTGCCAGGGCAGGGTCACTTGACAGCTTTCTGGGGTTTGCTCTTCTTGGGAAAGCCAGAGACAGCCAGTCTTTGGGTATGGTGCAATAAATACTGATTTCACTTAGCGTCATGTCTGTCATGCTTGTGAGTGTGATTAGGTGAACCCCAAGGTCCTGCAGCAACAGAGGCTACAGCAATTAATCAGAGCAGCAATTTGGTTGTCCGAACTCTCCTTGAGTTGGGTCAGGTTGCTGTCTGTCGGGTCTTCCCCATCTCCACAGTTTTTCCTCCTTGCCCTGCCCCACCCTCCCTACAGTCAATCTTGAAAATTGTGAAACAATTGCCAGCATTTCCAGGCAACTTGCCCAAAGAGCAACACAGCACAACAATTTCTCAAGCAGCTCGATCCCAGAGCACTTGGACACGATGCCAAAAGCTCTTGCAATATTTGGTAGTACCAGCTCAGCTAGTGGAGGTGAGCAATTAAGACTCCTTCTCTCCTTTTCCCCCCTCCCCGATCTCTCTGACCTCCTGATCACAGAGAAAGTTTAAACATCTGATGTAAAGGCACCAAAAGCTAAAAGCCAGAAGAACCCAAGCCTCTTTATGAACCGAGTTAAGCTCTCACAAAGCATATTACGAATTTGGAAGGGGGTTGACTTGCATTTTGCTGTATCTTTGTGTTACAATCTCTTTAGACCCAATAGTACCTTATTCATTTGTACTGCCACCACAAAACAAAGGTGTTAGATACCTGAAAATTTGTACTAGAATTAAAAAAATAGATGTTTTTAGTTGCCATAAGTCTTTTAATTCTAGAAGGAACCATGACTTAGGCAGTTCTGTCCCCATTGTGTTACTTTGAAAGACATTTAGGATGTTTATATCAAACAGGTGTCTTTTTACTTACACTAACAAATATATAATGGTAAAAATTTCCAATAAAGACAAATGACTAAAAAAAAAAATCATTATAACTTGCATAGAAGTTCCTTTCTTTGGAAGTCAAAAATTGCCTACACAGGAAATGCATAAGAGAAATTTTTACATGGAGAAGGCTGTCTAATCATTCTGCTATGTCTTGTCCCTACAGCACAAACTCTCCTCTTCTCTCTTTGTCAAGATCCTGCTGACCAAACTGCATGTTACATGTGGGCACCTACCAATGTAGTCTTTTAATTTGGTTTAAATTGTTTTATTATCAGTCAACTGGCGGTGGGTGTTCATATTCACCCAAATTATGAGAAAAATATTACAGCAAAGCTTGCAGAATAAATACCAGCATTCACTTGAAACTGTTAACAAAGAAATCCAAGAAAACTGTGAGGTTTCTCTCTTTTTTTTTTCTTTTTTTTTATTCTTTTTTTCCCCTCCCCTCCCAACACAGTGCTTTGATCTGCCATGCAATTGGGTCAGCACTTTAACATCCCCATCTGCAATGTGAATACTATGCAGGAGAACCTAAATGTAAAACCTCACAGATCCCACAATGGGGTACCTTGTGGGAAAAAACAACAAAAAACCCACCTGCTAGTCCTTAACTAGCATAGTGATCAAAGTATTCAAAAGCAAAAAAGGTAGATAGCATTGAGCCAGATCCTCATTTAGTTAAATCAGCATAGGCCCACAGAAATCACCAGCTTCCATGGAACATTACTGGTTAAGAAAGTCTCTGTTGTTAATTTCCTGAGCTGTGAGCTTTTAGGCCTCGTCCAAGTTTCACCAGAATAATTTTAGTAGCGTAAATTAGCCTAAATGCTCGTGCAGGCAGCTGTTTGGTCTGAAACTCTCTGTTGGTGTGCAGGGCATCCGTTCCTGGAGCTTGCAAGCTGCTAGTGAATAGGGGATGTATCCTGGGCCATGCAGAGTCTCACAGGATCTGACCACAGGCACTTCTGGTCTGCTGGATGCTTCTGAGGAGAAAAGCAATGTGAGAAAACCTGTGCAATTGGGTCCTGGATAGCTGCAGCTAGCAACAGATATTGGGTAGGGATCCCTACCAGCTCTCTGAAGGGTGTCTGCAGTAGGGGAGGCTTTGTGGTGCATGCTCTGACTTCCAAAATGTCCCTCCTCTGCAGAGCCTGAGAGCACAAAGAAAACTTTCAGTGCTGGCAGCAATGCAGAGGGTTGTGTTACTTGTCATGGTGAGATGTGAATGCTCTGAGAGATCTTGGCTCAGTGCGAGCAAGCAGAGAGGCTGCCCTGGGGAGACCCCAAAGGGAGCCTCAGAGAAACCACAGAGAGAAGAGCAAGGAGAAGGGGGATAGATAAGCTGGAGAAGGAAGGAGACAGAATGCGGAAGCAGTGAGAGAGCTTCACAGCTCAGACGTGCCTTAGGTAGGTTCACAGTGGAGGAGAGAGTTCGCCTCTTCTTTTGTAACCCTGCAGCCCTGCAGGCAATGAGGTTACAGCCCTGATGGCTGAAGCTGAATTTTCTGTCACTCCCAAGAAGGGTAAAATTATGACTGTGAGGACAGAGACTCCTGGATAGCAAAGGTAACTCAACGAAGGCGTCAGCCAGCCTGCCCCTTGGCACCCTTCATCTGGCACCTAAAAAGAACCAGAGAGATTCCCCAGCAGAAGTGCTTGCAGCCATCCTCTCAGCAGGACACTTGCCTCATGCTGTCCCAGGTGAGCTCTGCAAGTTGCTCTCAGTCCCGTATCCCCAGAGAAATGACAGCAGTGTGGTTCAGACAGTCCCAACCTGCCAGCCAAAGCCCCCACCTGGCTGTTCTTATGAATGCCACAGCAGGCAAGAAGCCAAAGGGACCTCAAGATTTTTAATCCAGAAGAGGTTAAAAATCAGGCACATTCCCTCACCCCAGGTCACTGTCCAATTCTCTGCTCCCCTTAGTTCATCCCTGTTTTCTCCCCAGGGTGAGTCCAGCCCTCTGTGCCTTGTTGGGACCTTCTCCCCTCATTCCTTGGCCTACCTTGCCTTCCACCAAGGACTGGGGTCTACTGGGGCCTTTCTCAGCCACCAGAGCAGGCTCTTTCCCCTGGAAAAAGCAAAATTTTTGTTTTGCACAACAAAATGCAATGCAGTTAGAGAGTTACAACCCATTTCCTAAAGCATTCTTGCCTCCCTCATTTGATGATGAACTACAACAATCTCCCAATGTTGTGCATTTTGTTTTCCACTGTAGGCACAATCCACCAGTTTGCCCTAAAAATTACCTTTCAAGGATAAGTGGCTTTCTATGAAGGTTTTCATTGTCTTCTGATACTCATCTTCAGTCATATGGAGCTGGGCTATCTTCATGCTTGAAGAACATTCTTCTTCTGTAGCTGTCCCCTCCTCTCGAGGAGGCCAGTGTGCAGCAGACACCCTGAAACCTGCTTTATCCAGGTTCCTTGCAAACATCCTCCCAATGGAGCTGTTGGACACGAGAATGATAATTGCTCTCCCTTTCACATCAATATTTCTCTCCGCAGTGCCGAAGGAGAAGATGATAATGAAGCAGGTCAAAAATGTGATGAAAACACATACAAAAGCATAAACGAGGCAGGAAAGTGTCATCGCAACTAAGAAGTCTACAGCCAGCAAGAAGAAATACTGCAAGAGGAAAATCATCGTTGGGAAGATCAGCTGCCACCTCCTCGCTCGCAAGCGAGCTGAGAAATCTGCGAGGAGTCACTGCGTGCAACCACGCTGTTATAAAGCCAGGCAGTGTTGCAAAACGTGCGGAGGCAAGTCAAAACCCCATAGGGAGGATGAATCATTTTCTGGGATAGAGCAACAATGGAGATTTTCAAACCATGTAGGCTTTCAGGAGAGAGCAGTGCTGTATTTGTCTTGGCTTTGCTCTGCACTTGGATGCACTGCTAGGCTGGAATTTAAGGATTCATTTTCTAAGGGCATTTCACCATGTGTCAGCTCTAGGGCCAGTGATGTATATAGGTTATTTTGAAGCAGTTGTTTTCAAGTGCTTTCTTAAAGTAGTGTGTGCATGGCATTGGGAAGCCACAGAGTAGAAATAATCCCCATATCTGCTTGGCATGCTACAACTCTCTTAAATTTACCACTCACTCTACTGCTATAAAGCAGGCAATTTCAGTAAGTTTGGCGAAGGACCCAAGCAGAGACTGAACAGGAAACCCTGCCCCATGCAACCAGCTCTTGTTCTGCTGTAAAACAGATTCGTGCTGTCTGGCTGCAGGGACTGGGAGGGGTTCGTTCACATTGGAGATGAAGGAAATGAGATGAGTGCTGGAGAGGGAGCTTTTTTGATCAAGGATAGAGCTTTTTAGGGAGGGTCCTACTACTTCTCAGGCAGGCAGAGCAGTGCCACAACAAGGATACCCCTTACCATTTATCCCTAACTGCGGCTGTACCCTTTGCACACAGGGCACACCAGGGCTCTGCTGCAGTTGTAGCCTCTGCAGGATCAAAAAGACCACAATAGACTTAGGAATGAGATGAGCAAAGGTAAATCCTGCAGTGTCAAGGCTCAGCGAACCTCCAGGAGCAGGGCAGGAAGAAAGCTCCCACATCAGCTCGCACCTTCCTGACTGCCAGCTCTCTTTCTCTGAAGCAGCCACTGAGGTTGGAGGCAAGACCCTTCCCTTCTTGATCAGGGTGGAGATGTTGCTGATCACCACTAAAACCTCAACGTCACAACTTGCTCTTTAAATAGTATCTGCATTTTTTTTCTTTTTTGTGTGGATCAATGTAATAGGTCCCCCCAAGAAAATGTGTGCAGCCAGGTGTCTTGTATTACAGGTGGGTGTTGTGTTTATTCCCCATTCTGACTGGAAAGGTACTGGGAGCATGGGACAGGATGTCAGCATGATCCACACACGTTATACTGGTCCTTCTTGTTTGCCCTCTGTGCAAATGTGCAGGTAGGCCCCATCTCACGGATTGGTAGCACTGTGCTATCACAGCATTCCAGCTCCGGGCACTTTTGGGATGGAGTTGTTGCAGGCTGCACCCTGAAACAACCGTGTGCACCTCAGCCACCATGTGCACAAATGCCCAGAGGTTTATTTGAAGTGGATAAAGGGATGCAAGCATTCAGTTTGCCTTTAAGTTGTTCACAAGCAGTGAGAGGCAGCAGGGGTGTGTGTATTGGGGGGCTCATCTTACTCACAAAGTGCTTTTAAAAGTCTTCAAGCTTTCCATGCCAGAAGACCGGGCCAGGACGTGGCCTGCAGCAAGCTTGTGGTGGAAGAGGACTACCTGCACAGCTTATTTCTGCTATGTAGCAGAAGCGGGTACCATTGCTGTTCCTGGTTCAGGGGCTGTGACTCCAAATGCCTGTGCTTGGTGCCGACCAGATGGGAGGCATTTTGTGAGCCAGAGAAGGTCCGAGGACATGAGGTCCCTCCCCATCAGTGAGGATGGCACAGCCCTGACCCTGCTGCAGGGCTCAGTAGGGAGAGCACACGGTGAAGCAGGGCAGCTGTCTGCTCGAGCAAGAGTAGCTGTGGGCACACGTGGGTGCTGTGCTGGGGAGTGGGTAGTGGCCCTTGCCACCAGGGGGGTAGCAGGACCAGGTGGCCCTGGCCAGGCTGGCATCTCTCACCACCTCAGGGCATGAGCTGAGCAAGCTCCTTTCTGCAACTCAGCAGGATGGTATCTGCCAGGCTTCCAGTCAGCAGCCTGAGCCTCCTGTATCTTGGCTGGAAAGAGTTTATGGCCCTTTTCAGTGCCAAAAAAAGGAAAAGAAAATCCAAAAGATTGCCTTTGCAAGAGATTAATTTGCACCCCCATCCGTGCTAGACAGCACAAAAATTCTCCATGCTGCTCTAAATATTGGAGTCTAAAATGCAGGACAGGGGAGCTCTCTGCCACTGGGGAGATGGGCTTTAATCATCTTTCTTTGTCACCAAATTATTTTAATATTCACCTGTCAGTGATGCAGGTTTCAGGATTTCCTTGCTGCACTCGAGGACTGACTAACGTGGGGCAGGGCAGTTCTGTATTTGGGTGGGAAGATTGGAGGTCTCAAAGCAGAACCGTCACAGGCTGCGAGGATTCGCTTTAGAGCTTGGCAAAGCGTGCTGCATTTAACCTCTGCTCTGGGCTCGTTTTTCTAAAAAAACTCCAATTGTTGGAGCACTTGAGCCTTTGTTAAAAAAATAAAGGATTTATTTAAAAAAAATATTTATTTTCCTAGTTAATATCATTTTTGAAGTCTTCTCAAAGGGCAGAAGGGGAACGCTTCGCTCCCTGCACCCAGGAGGATGGC
>NW_010156927.1:0-1301 GCF_000695765.1 Mesitornis unicolor
TATCCTTTTTCATTCATGAAGCCTCCAACAGCAAACTTCCCTAAAAAGAGGATCCAGTCTGCAAATGGGTGACTTCATTCTCCTCAGGAGAGAGTCACCGATGACCATAACTTGCTGTTGTTTCTTCTTAGCACTGGTCTTAATGCTGTTCTTTATGTGAGGAGTTGGTTGATCTGACCTCGATGAAAGTGCTTGCACAGATTCCTCTTCTTCTATCTCATCATGTCCTTCATCTACCATACCCAGAGCCCATACTCAGGTAGCTGAGAGGGTAGGGAGGGGTTATTCTTACAGCTCTGTGCAGTAACTTGCTTGTAACATGAAAAGCTGTATCCTTCCTCAGGAGCTCTTTGAGTACAAACTTCTGATTTGCCAGGGGTAGTTATTCCTGTCAGTGCTGAGCTTGAGATATGCACTGTATACATCTTTGGAAATGTTTTAGTTTTATACTAGCTTATTTTCTATCATCTATTTAAAATGTGGGGGTTCTTTTAATTAAATACTGACCACAAATGTTCAGCCTCCCTTATTTAGGAGATATACTAGTACTCCAGATAAACGGGGAAAAAATTATCTTACCACAAACTCCCTGTTAGATTTATGATAATATTATAAACTCAAGTGGAAGAAGGAAGTTTATAGAACATGGAAGAAGGGGCTGACCACTTGGGAGGAATACAAGAATGTTATCAGAGGATGTAGGGATGCAATGAGAAAAGCTAAGGCCTCTTTAGAATTAAACCTGGTAAGGGAGGTCAAGGACAAGAAGAAAGGCTTCTTCAAGTACATTGGAGGCAAAAAGAATGCTAGAGGAAATGTGGGCCTGCTACTGAATGAAGTGCATGCCCTACTGAAAGAGGACACAAAGAAGGTGGATTTACTAAATGCCTTCTTTGTCTGTGTTTTTACTGCTAAGATCAGCCCTTAGGATGACCCAGACCTCTGAGACCACAGAGGAAGTCAGGAGAAAGGAAGACATTGATTCAGTTGAAGAGGATTGGGTTAGAGAACAATTAGGTAAACTGGACATCTACAAATCTGGGACAGCCAGTTAAGGGAGCACAAGTAGTGTTCTCCTCTATCCCACCAGTTGTAGGGGAATATAAGGAGATAAACAGGAAGAGCCAGCAGATCAATTCCTGGCTCTGAGACTGGTGCCACAGGCAGGAATTAGGGCTCTTCAATCATGAATCAATTTATACTTCACCAGTTTTGGTGGCAACTGATGGGGTAAACCTGTCTCAAATGGGGAAAGGGATCCTAGGAGAAGAGCAGGGCTCATAGACAGAGCTTTAAACTAG
>NW_010156928.1:0-28812 GCF_000695765.1 Mesitornis unicolor
ATTAGTTCTATTTAGCTCAAACCATGACACAGATATGCCCAGTATTTTTATCATTAATCTACAGTTCTACTAGAGCCTGATTCAAGCTATATATTTTTTTATGGATAAGCAAAATAACAGTAGCAATTACTATACATTAGTCTGATTGTAAACAGAGGTGAGGAGAGCTCTGCCTAGTTAAGTGAAATTCAAGTCTAATACAACTCAGAGAAAATTGACTTGACATTTTTAGTCTAGAAATTAATGTCAGGACTGAATTCATTTTGTCAGTGTCTCATTCCTGTTAGTCTTCATCCCACAGGTTTGTTCTTAAATTCATGTTCATGTCTGTGGCTCATTGAGAAAACATCACTCATCCACAAAAAAAAATAAAAATTAAGTACTGTTGACTTGGACATATATTCTTTCTTCCTTCATAGTAAAGCATGGGTGAGAAAAGGTATTCAGCATCACAGAAATACAGTATTAAATCAGTGTTTTTCACAGAGCACGTGTGATTTTAATATACATTGTTTTATTTTGCTTCAATTTGCCTGTATGTGAACAAGCTTCTTTCAAGACTGTAAGGGACTGACTCTTCAATAAAACTGAATAAATTTCACAAATACTTTCTTCACTTGAAGTACGGTTTTTCAACCTTGGCTTTATTAGAAGCTCCAATGAATTAATATGGGAATAACCCATCTGCAATACCACTGCTGCCCATAGAAGTCCCTGGAGAATTCAGTGTGTAAGCTGGAGTAACCATTTTCTCATTACCTTTTCAGATGCCTTAATTCTAAACTTTTAATGTAAATGTACGTAACTGGTAAGGTCACTGCTTTATTAAATAGTTCAGTGATGCAATCTAAGCTCTCATACAATCCAGGACTGCGTGAAGAACATGGTAAGATGTCCTCTGCACATAAATTGTGCTTTTAAAGTATCTGTGCTACTGACTACTTAAAGCAATAAACTGGCACTATCTATAAGCAACACAACCAATGGACAGAAAGAAGATTTCCAAAAGATTTTCACAACAAGTTTGTTTAAACATAAAGATTAAAAAAATAAACTGCTTAGGGAGGCAGGTGCAAAATATTCTACTAACCTGTCTATAAACTGTTTAAATTTAGAATTTGAGTACTCTTCTAGGTATTTGCTTTCACATATAAAAATCATATCAATTGGCTCATTTGCACTTTACAAAACTTCCTCTGCTCTACTAACAGATTCTATAAATAATTTAGAGCAACACTGAGTATATAGGCTTGTTGTGTGTTTTCCCCTTGGAAACTAATAAGCTATTTTTCTTAACATACTCTCCCCTCATTGCAGATATGTTAGTTATATTATACAGCAAATATTTCACCTGAAATCAAAAAGAAAGCAAAATCAACAATTTTAAATAGGTAAGCAAAACTGCAGAGACATATTATTTGTTTTTCTGCTCATGGATGGTACAATCTTCGACGGGCACAGAGGTTTTAAAAGGTGTCTGGATGAGCTGACTTGGGTACCCTAGGCAGCAGGCAGACAGCACTGTGACAGTATACTGCTGCAAACATACCCAACTCCTCCAAACAGATAATTAATCTGGCTGCAATACCATATCACAGTGTTTCCAGTACCTGGCAGTGTTATTCAGAAGTAGCAGAGCCATCTCTCTGCACTGTGGTGCAGTGGTGCTGTGTGGACATTCCCTGAAATGCCTGTAGGTTATGGATAGTGAAATATGGTAGGACTGTGGTATTTACTTCACTCTTCATATGGAAATTTCTTGATAATACATTGCTTTTTCCCGGTCATACTTAAGAACGAGAAATAGCATATTGATTTTGTCATGCCAGTGAAGAAATGTGAACCTGTCAATGTCTATGGTCACTTCATCCAGCAGGGTGATCCTCTATCTCTCTGCTGACTGTAATGTGATGAAAAAATAGTTTTACTGGAGGGACAGAAAAAAATATTTTGGACAACTAATCAACATTCAGTCTAGTTGTAACAATTCAGCAGTTTGTAATAAAATTGCTTTTTCTTTTTACCCAGAAATGTTCCCTTCTAGTCTGAAACTAAACCATTTTGGCAGAAAGCTATGGGCAGTTACATAGCCAGTATCAGTTCAAGCCACTATCAAAATCTTAAGCAAATATGATTTAAAACTATCTTGTGGGAATTTCCTTACTTATGAAAAGTTCTGCCTTTTGAATTGGTCTGTCCAGTCTGTGTTTTTTTGTCCGAAAGTCATGTCTCACCACTCACTCTGCTGATTGTGAATTATGTCAAAATTTAGCCATCAAACAGCAGAAAAGTTCAGAAAATTTCACATAAAGGTTCGGATCCCTTGTTGCAGTTTGGAGTCTTCTCTGATTTCTATATGAAAATAGGATATTTCAAAAATTACCATTGTCCTTGCTGTGTCTGAATAGCTTTTTTGAGTTGTTGAGCTCTCTCAGTAGCCAAAAAATGGGCTGTGGCTATTCTGCCACCCCCAGAAGGCTGCCTGCCCTGGGAAACTCCCTGTTTTGCCCATGTCTTCAGTCATCTCTGCCTACATTTGTACGGCATGAAAATGCTATCTTTTATCTATGTCACTGAAATACTTATCAGAGTCAAATCTGAATCTAGGGAGATAAGAGAAAATACCAACAGACCCTACTGTAAAAAAACTTACTTTAAAACCTTAAAGAGGAGCTTTGATTTCTTGTAAAATTGAGGACTGAACTGTCAGCAGATATTTTCCAAAGTAGCAGTGCAGATCTTCCTCCTTTTAACAGTAGAATTTCTCTCTATCTTGAAACCCAGTGTTTCAGCTCTCAGAAAGAGCACCTTTACCTTTTGTTCTGACACTAAATATATTTGCCTCCTGGATCTCACCAGCCTACACAGCTCTTGAGAGATGGTGGATTAGAACTAGCAGAGGCAGCACAAGGTAGCCACATACCACTTTTTAATGACAAGACAGTAGCATAGACTAGTGAACTATTTCATTCCTAGTATAGAGTTTTAAAGACAGACTGAGCCTTTGAGAATGCAAAAAAAAAAAAAAAGTTATTTTACCCAGCTTAAATTTAGCTGTGAAGATTAGATGCTTACTTTTTTGACTACACACTTCCAACAACTCAGAAACAACCACTGTAACCACATTATTTTGTCCTTATCTTCTGAGATGCAGAGGCTGATGAGCAATACAGTAAGTAATCTGACTGACCAAAGCATGTTTTTAATTTTCTTAAAATAATTAGAGCAAAATATTAAAATGTAAGGAATGCTACTTATTAATTAGAGTGGTAGAGTATTCATCTGTCTCTCTGCATGAATGTGACATTAGTCAAATCATAGATTGATTCCTAGGGGAAAATAAACAGCTATCTCTTTACAATATCTTAGGTCATCAGCTGCTTCTAACCTGTATCTTGTCCTTGGGGAGAATTTTCTTGGCTGGTATTGCCTAATTACACTTCAAAATTTTGCCTTTTAGTGGATTGTTATCTCTTTAAATCAAAATCTACCATCTATTTAACTCAAAGGTCATTGCTCCATATTTGCTGAAAGAGTAGAGAAAAATCTCTGAACTTCCTTCAGCTAATGAAGAAATTTAAAGGATGTGCTTAGAGTATGGCTTGGCCAGACCATCTAACCTCAGCCTCTCTGCCACAGAACTCGCTTTGTTTTCAGTGTAAATACTGCTGAGTAAGGAGAGAAGAACTTATCTACTGATCCATTTAATATCTTCCATATCCCTACTCTTTGTACCTTAATCCATCATTTTTTGAAGTGACAGCATTGCTTACCATCTCTTCCATTAAACCTAGTACCTACTGCTGGAAACTTCCCAAAAATCAGACTGAACTCAACAAACATGGGCATTAATGGAAAGAAAATATATAGAAAAGCTGAAATTGAGAGCTGAACTAGGGATTTGCAGCTGCCTCATTTTAAGCAGCTCAGAGGTCTGTTTTCTTTTCCTTACTTCTTGAAAACATTTTACATTGACTGTACTTTGTTTTCCAGCTGTCAGAGTTAGAAACAAATCTAGTTTATCCCTGGTGGGTTTTGTACTTTTATCTGAAATTACTTCATATTAGACATCGTTAAGTCATATGTTATTTTTTTTAACATTGAAACTGAATTTAGAAAGCTGAAGGGAAACATTGAAATGCATTTCGTCCATGCAAAGTTAACTGACTGCAAGCATATAAACTCTAATATATAAAAAATCTTTTTCTAAATCAAATTTACTTTTCTCAAAAGTGTATTTGAAAATGAAAGCAAAAAGCCTTTACTTTGGCATTTTAAATTTTGCTGTTGTTTTCAATCAACTGTGACTTTCCCGGAAGGAAAAGTCCTGGTTTACACTGAAAGTAATACTTTAAACTTCAAAATCTCTGATATTAACATGAGTTGAAGACTTAAGTAGGCAAGAATTGTTTCTTTTTTTGGAAATTAACTTCCAAGAATTTTATCTCTTTTTGCTGCTTTGAGAAGAGGGAATCTTTTTCCTCTTGACTCTCCTCAAAAAAAAAAAAAGATCACTGAAAACCCCAATAAGGAGAAAGCCAGCAGCAAGAGGGAAGAAGGCAGAACAGAGCATGAAAACTGTGTACAAAAGCAAAAGAGTAATGCCTTATTCTTTACTACCCTTAGCAGGGAATTAAATCCAAGCAGTAAGATTGCTTTGCCTACGGTCAGTTCCCTAGGTTTCATAAGACAGTTTGGTTGGAATGCAAACCAGACAAGTTAGAGGAAATGCAAGAAACCACAGAGAAAACTCAACAGTAGAGAATTTCCACTTCGCTGCAGAGGATAATCAATTAGTTAAGCTGATGATGAAGGACTGCAGAGTTTGTGTACTGATTCCCTCACATTTCTTCTCAAAAAAAACCTCAGAAAAAACTGCTAATCTTGCTATCGCTACCCCACCTAATTAACTATGTAACATTGCAAAACTATTTCTTGATTTTTTTTTTAAGGAGGATATAATTTTACCAAATGTAAACAAGAATTCAAACTTCACAAACTGATGTTCACAAAATCACAGTCCTAATGTGTTCTCTAATACAGGGCTGTGTGAGGGATAAAATTGTGCTACTTAATTTGAAGATGGAAAATATCTGGTTCTTACATATAACACTCAAAATAGTTGCCTTCAGAAAGGTTTCTATTTCCTCAGAAAAACTTAACTTCAAATGCACTATGTATTCACTGGGGAAAAATTGCGCAGCCTCACAGAGCTTGCTCTATTCTCCTTTTTGTATTGTCAAGACAATATATGTATATTTGATTGTTTCTTAATATGGACTCCCTTTTTACTCTGGTGTTCATTCCACTTACATTTCAACACTTTCAGAAAACAAATTCATGAGAAAGAACAATTTACAAAGGTAAAGGAAAAGTTCAGCTTAAGTTTCAAAGACCTTTTTTATGCTTCTTGACTGTTACATAATTTCTAGGTTGTTTTTATAAACATTCATATTATTTGGTAATTTCTACACTAGCACTTCACTGGCTATAGAAATCTATGAGGTAACTGTACAATAGATTATCTAATTGCATATACTGTCAGTCTAGATTCTGTATAGGCATCTGTTGCTGAAAATTACAATATAATTACATGCAGATAGATACTTAGTTAACTGGCAATTATAGCATAATTGTTACACTGTTGCTTGCAAAACTGATGTATGCAAGAATGTTTTGGTACTTTCAGCACTAAAATCTGGCTATATGTGAATTATCTTTGTCTGGAAGTTTTGAATTCAAAAAGATGACAACTGTTTACACACATAGGTCTTCTTTTTTTCATTATTTCCAGCATCTAAATGGAGAATGTAAATTAGACTGGTTTTAAGCACATAGTTTAAAAAATCCTACCTCTAAAGTAGGTAGGACAAAGGTGATAATTTAGAGTTAATTTCTTTAAATTCATTCCAGTGAACAGCAATTATTTGTGCAACCATTCCCAGAGAAGACATAGTGCCTGATCAATTTAAGCAAGAGCTTTTTATCATAAAAAGCACTGAAAAAAATACGCTTCCCCATACTTTTTCCTTTACATTTATATCTTCATCTGCTAGTACTACTACATATGTCATATATGTCTTACACCATCAGCATGTGTTAATGTAAAGTGTGCATCTTCAGAGAAGGGTGAATATGATTTAATTCCTGACCAACCTCCAGATTTCTTTCTTATCATGATGCTGAGTCCAGAATTATGGGTCTGATCTTGTCAGCATTCTCCTCAGCATCAGAAGACAGAAGTCCGAAAATCCTCAGATGAGGAGAGAATTGAAACAAAGTCTCTCTGGAGCAGGGTAGCTTTTCCTGGTAGGCTTAAACTGAGTAGGATTAAAGGAAGACAGCTGTACCATCACCTGCAGATATGACAATAAAAGAGAACAGTGAGTCCGTGTTATAAGCTCCTACCAATTAACTGTAACTGCATTAGACATTTATTGGATTTGGTTAGTAAACAGTGTAGATAATTTTAAAAGGTTGTGGGAAAACTGAAAAAAATTAACCCAGGTTATTAAATCAAATCTAGATGCTCGAGAAATCTTTGGTAGTTTTGGGATGCATGATATTTGACCGAGATCTATTAAGCAGAATTATTACATTAGAAACTCATCAGAGCATAATCTCTCAGTTCTCTACAGTCACTATCTATAATTACAGCATGGTATCAGGAGTGAAGGTTGAAAAAGAAGAGTGACTTGACAAACAGTGGAATAGAAGAGTAATAATTGGACAATGTGGAGCATGAATTTAAAAATCTAAAGAGACTGAAACTCTCCAGGAGTACAGCATATGTCTGAAAAGGTTCAAGCTAGATAATTGTATCTTTGTGAAGCCAAGGGGAAACCCTAAGAAGAAAAATGGAATAAGGCAGGTTTTCTCATTTTAATATTGAAGAGTATGAGATTAATTTAAGTATCAACCGTTAAATTAGGAAGAGCAAGATAGTTAATGTATTATGTTACTGAAATTTAACAAGCATTGAAATCCAAGAAGTGGATTCATTTAGTACATATTTGAGACTGTTGAGACAAATAGTCTGTTCTGAAAGCTTTTACAAATCTCTAACCTGAGATTAGACTGTAACAGGTTTCAGAAACCTGTCAAAACCTGTAAGAAATGCACAATGAAGAAAAAAAGATAACATTAGTTTTACATCTTGAATTAGATTTAGAAAAAGAATATGAGAGTGCTACTGTGCATAATGAGCAGATTAGATAGTAGTGTTAGAAGGGGAAAAAAAATCTGTTGTGGGTATGTCTCAGACCATATAAATGACCAAAACAAATTGAAAGCTAGAAAGATGACAATACAAACCCTAATCAGAACAAGAGAGCAAAAACCATAATGAAAGCACAGACTTTAGTGGTATTCAGCCTTTCAGGAGAATCACTATATTCAAGGGAAGCTAAGATTTTACATAAAAGGACTGAAACTACCTAAGGAAAAAGAGATCTACAAAAAAAGGAAGAATAATTTGTGAGAATAGTTCTTGTTTCAACAACATGCTTTGGTTATTCTGAAAATTAGAGAAGTTCTCATTCCATATAAATCCATTTCTCATAGACAGGTGGATATGATAGCTAAAAACATTTAAGAAAATTTCTTAAAATTAAAGCATAATCTTATTCACAGACATGGATAGGAAATGTTCAGGTAAGTCACAAGAGGAATTCTTCTACAGAGGGAAAATAAAGTCAAAGTGAAATCCTGAAAAGACAGAGATTGAATTGTTGCAGAAGATGGAGCAAATATTGCAGGGCTGAAAGTGTATCAGACCCTAAATCTCACTGACAGAGGTTATAGTGCAGAGGCAGAAGGCTGACAAGATGGGAAAAAAAAAAGGACAATGGAAAAGTAGGACTAAGGGAAACTACAGAGCAGCAAAGGTTCGCAGAAGAATTTAGGGATGGGGTAGCCACAAGGACAAAGCCACAGCACTCCCTCCCATAAAAATTAAAATTTATTTACTAACCAAGATAGGTATAGTTGGTGGCTAGCAACTTCTGTTTTACAACACACACACTCATGCACATGCCATACAGATGCTACCCCACCAGCCAAGGCCTCGAGTCCAGCTGTGAGCATCGTGGCAGCCTCAGGGCAGCTGAACTCCGCACAGCTGGACAAAATGTCTGAGCCCTATTTGGTGTCTTGGCTTTCACACAGTGCTGTCACCTTGGGATCAGCCTTCTGTGGTGTGCTGGGCTCCTGGCAAGGTCTTGCTATCAGGGAGTTATCAGTTTACCTATTTATTTTCTAACTTAGATGGTCAGCCTAGCTTTCCAAAGGCCTCGCTGTTCTATCACGCCAGGACAAATACCTTTGACTTTCTCCATATTTAAAGCCAGCTAGCTGTTTCTACATGGGTTTCTCTCACCTTCTGATATCTCACCCTAAATGTAGTATGAGGATGTAGCGTTCTTAAGAACCCCTTTGTGTTTCTTGGTTTCTTCCCCACAAACACCTAAAGGTGGGCAGATGTAGTTCAGAGGTTCTGGACAAGGCTGCCCCATAACAATTATTTGAGTTTGGTTTATGTTGCTTTCAGTTAGGCTTCACACACAGGAAAAACCATATTCTTAGCATGTTGAGAAGATATAAAAATAAAATGCTACCATAACACTGTCTCTTTTAAAAAATGTCATTCCCATCAGAGTCAGACTGAAAAATGTTATACATATTGCATATAAGAACAAGGAAATTTAGAAATAATCCACAGTTCACATAGATGTTTTTCTATGTGCTAGAAAATACATATTGGTTTTGGATTATGATTCCCACTTAGCAGAAAGATAAGGAATAAAAACCACAACCATTACAAATTTGAATTCATATGCGAATCAATATTTGCAAGATATGACACATGAGCCACGGTAATGACATACAAGAAAAAAGTTTTAACATTTTGCAATGGTTTGTTATTTTAGGTATATATTTTTTCAGGTCGAAGACAGACACAGTCAAATGGGAAAAAAACTATTAAAATTACTGGAAGGATTCTTAAAAGCCTGCTCTACTAGCTCAGATCTGTATTTTGTCCTGGTAAGTTATAGGACAATACCTCTTGAATCTAAATTCTCCATGTCCTGATGTTATTTAGAAAATGAAAGGAAAAATTTAGACCAGTGCTATTAAAAGTAGGACTATATAAGCATAATGAAAACAACAAACAGAATGATCAAACAGGTTAAATGTGTCACAGCCATCTGACAATGTGAATTCATACACCTAAAATATAGCCTTTTTTCCCATGAAGCCACCCCTTTTTTTTAAAGTGGTTAGACAACAGTGCCTGATTTTTTTAGACACCCAAACGAGAAGAGCAGGGCCAAGCTGAAGAAGTTCAGGCAGAAGAGCAGCATGTGATCTAGGTGTTACCAAGGGAAGGTTTAAGCAGAGCAATGCAGGGACCAAGCACAGCTCTGCAGACTTAAATACACACAGCTCCTCAGAGATCTCAAAGATATAAGGTACACATTCAGAGGCTGGCTGAAAATACAGGTACATATTGTATTACATATCTATTGTATACATATTATGTGTACACATTTCTTTCCTCTGGACGGGAGAGCTGTGAAATTACGCACCCCTTTAAGAAGCTCCAAGCATTTAGATTTGAAGAAGCTCTGCAACCTGGCAGTCTGGGACACCAAGATCCCTCCCTACCCCACAAGGGCCACTCTCACTTACACATAAGTTTATTTATCAAAACAAACTTAGACTCACAGACCTCAGCCATCACTTCCCGAGAACCTTTTTCTGACTGTATCATCTCCTTATGTGATGGTGATTGTACTGATGTGTAGACTGAGGGGTGACCTGGCCTTGTGCAGTACTTCTAGTCTGTGCCTTCCTAGTTCACCAGATCAGAATTAGGAAAACAGATTAATACTTCTGAAGCAACAGCAGAATTGCTTTTAATTTTCAACTTCAATTCCCGTCTCTTAATAAGGTTATATGGAAATTATATTTGTAACATTAAAACATCATAAAAATAAAATAAGTAGGGTTTTGTTTCTAATTGTCTGCAATGTAGTCATTTTTTAACAATGACTATAAAATCAAAGACATTAATAATGAACTATAATTATTTTATTGGAACTGCAATAGAAGAATTCAAGAGACTCAAAATATATGCGAACACTACATGAAAGAGAAATGCAGATCCCTGACATAAATGCCAGGCTGCATCAAAATGGAGCTGGAGGAACACACTGGAGGTGTAACACTCTGCTAGCACCCATGGTGTGCAACTATCGACCCAGAAATTATGCTTTCACAGCACACTACCTCCTGTAGATGAGAGTAGACAGAGAAAAGGTGATAATAATAGCCAGAATGGGGAGAAAGGTTGCTGTAAGAGCATATATGAAATTTCCTATTTGCTCAGCTGCTCTGGCCAGAGTCCTGCACTACTAGCTCTGAGCACTTTGATGCTGAAACACAGATGAAAAAGTCTCATTTTATGCCTCAGAATTTGTGCTCCTTCAACCAGTACTTCCTAGCTGAGGTACTTAAGGTCATCCCAGAGGAGTCTGCCTTTCCCAAGCGTATACAGAGGATGCTGAAAAGACTGATGTTTCTAAAGCTAAAAGCTAAGCACAGAGTAAGCTGTGCATCATGTCCGTAGCTACTGAATTATTTCTGAGTAGCACTGAACTTGGAGTTGAAAAGGTCAAGGTTTGGGAAATTCCAAATAGCTTAAATTATCTGCTGACAAGTACAGTTTTACTTTAAGTGCAAGCAAGGGCACTGTATACAATACAGGAGCTATATAGGGCCTTCAGGTTTTACATGCTAATTTTCTGAAACTAAGGATCCTTCAAATATCCATGCACAAGGTGGGAATTTTTAATCTTTTTAAAAAAATCCATTGTTCGTCCTAAAATTTTTCAGAAATGTTTTTCCTTATAGCAATTTCTAATGGTTGTCACTATGATTTAAAGTCTTCTACAGAATCTCTCACATAAGGTATGGCTGCCTAAATTACTTTGGACCTAATTTTAGATAAACTGCTACAGCAAGTGTTGAATAAATGCATGAGTAAGCAAAGAAAAGCAAAACAGATACTTAACATTTGTGACTGGTGTTATCTTTCCAGAGTATTTGAATAGAAGCAGTTTAGGTTTGTTAATTAGGTACCATACAAAAAAATCATGTTCAAAGACATTACATTGCATTCATCATTTCTCTAAAAGGCTTGTCAGTGCATTAGCACTGGCCATAGAAACCAACTTCATGCAGATCAATGCCGGATACATTTCTCTATTAGACACTTTTTCATCCCTTCACATAATAATGGCAAGTATGAGGGGAACTCTCAGGACAAACAGCCATTTAAGCCAAAATTATTTTTGTTGGGGGTGGGGGGAAAGCTCTCAAATAAAAAGGATGCTTTATTATACAAATTTAATTACTCCACAGTCATATATATTGAAATTGTACCTGTGAGGTGTTGTTCTGTGCTGGTCTTTTTGTTAATAAAACTTTGAGGAGATCATTCCATGACAAATATGTTTTTCAGTCTGTCTTTTAACTTTAAAAAAAAATAATAAAAAAAAGCAATAATAAAATGTTCTGGTATTAAATATTTTAATTTGAGGAAGGAGAGGAAGATCCAAGCAAGTGCACAGAAACATTGAACTCTGAACATTTGCACACTCACATGTGGCCTGAACTTTCACCCTGAGTTGGGGATCAAATATTCAACCTAAGGCTTCTATGACATATAAAAAGTGTGTTTCTAGACTGAGCACCTATACCATAACAGGTGACTATAATGGACTCTTTGCTTTAGTTACAGGGTCACAGATAGATATTCCCTTTATTTTCATGGTCAGTTTAATTTCATCCTTTTATCCAGTCAGAACCATAAGAAACACATCATTTGTACTGGAAATCACACAACATCCAACTTTATCTAACTTTTGCCAACCACTGAAAATTGGTTTTTGGAGCTATCATTCTGCTTGGCCAAATCCCTTTAAAATCAATAGGATTTTCAGAGCAGAGTGACTGACAGATGGGGGCCCTAATCAATAAGGAGGGCAAATTTTGAAAACAGATTAAAGGTACAAATGCCATAGGTCACAAGATGAACAATATTAAATAGTCTACATCAGGTATTTTTTTCATGTATCAAATGTACTTAAAAATAATTTAAAAGAAAAAAAAACCTGCCTTCTATAAACAAGCAACAGCTGTTTACTAAGCCATATCTCTCTTTTGGCTGAACTGAACTGCAGTTCAGCTCACATTGTACAAACACGGATGGGTCACAGGACTGACACAAACCTCACCTTGTAACTCCTTGTCATGAGCTGGTTTCTGATCATTATCAGTTCAAGCCTCCTGAAAGCTGCTGTGATGCTGGTTGCCAGTGGCAGCACTGCTTCAAATGGCAACTCTGGATCAGCAAGGCTGGAGGAAGAAGTGTCTGTGGCCTTTCAGCCTGTCTCACGATGGGAGCAGTGGATAAGGAGGGAAATGGCTCACTAGGGGAGCAGTAAGCTCTACACTGAGAGAAGTCTGGTTTTACCCACACCTTGTTGTCATAGTGCCTCTGTGAATACCCCTAATGCCAAATGGTGTCCCAGCAACACTGTCCCTCCTTTGAAGGGTCCTCCTGGGTATCCTGAGTGCAGTGGGAATGCAATAGAAATGCTCTTGCTAGCAAGTTACCTCCAGTAATGTGGATACCAGCATCAGCAACAACCCTGCTTGGGACAGCTGAGCTCAGGCAATCCATGCTCCAAAATGCCAAGGGGAATACCATGCCCCAATGATACACTCACAGATTAGGGGCTATTAGGGTCATACCTAAACTCATCAGAGCCTAATCAAGGGTCCTCTGAGGTGACCAGTCTTCACAGTCTCCCAGCTTGAAAAACTGTTACTGTTCTTGTACGTATTGAAAATACAAAATAGACCACCTTGTAACCATCCAGATGGAAATTCCTGTACCACCAGAATAGGAATGCAGATCACACCACTGGATGATCAGTGATGTGCAGCTTGTTTTTTTACAAGTAGTAAGATGCCAGTTTTGCAAACAGTGGCCTATTTACTTTTTTCTTTTTATTAATAAAACATGGAGATCAATGAGGAATGCTACCTCTCACACATGCAATTATCACAGGTGTTTATAGTGGACAAGAAGGCATGCCTCCTGGGTACATTATATCTCTACAGCAGTTCCGAAGGATATATGAGGTTGTGCAAATGTTGTTTAGCCACACAAAAGCTCCAGTTACAGCAGTCATTGACGTGTGGATTCCAGTCTGCTGTGCCATGATCTGTAGTAACCAGATTTTTTACAAGCTTCAGGGAGAGAGCACTACCAACCTCTTAACCAAGGTGAAGTCTGTCTGTCAAACTGATACAGACTCCCAACGGTACAACCAAAGTAGCCTCTCACTTCTTGTAAATAGCTGCCATGTGAGTTGGAATAACCCCGTGATCCCACCAAGGAAGCAAGTGATGTCCATCCATGTCATTGTAGCCTTCAGTGGTGTGGATGCAGGGGCAGTGCCCCTGGTCATCCAGTCAAACCCTGGGAATTTCACAGAACATCTCATCCCAGACCATGACTGGTGAGGAGCTGAGTACCCTGGGGCTTTCACCTTGGCTAATATTTGGAGATTAGAGAGCAAGAGAGACAGCTGGCACATGCTTTTTATGGAGTTGTGTGGTAGGTATATACAAAGATTGCATACAGAATAGACTGGGGGGATGAAACATGAGTGCAATGGCAAGGCTTGTGGATAAAAAGCATACTTAAGAGCACTCCTGGAAGTAAGCATGACTTCAGTTTTCCACAAGCACGTTGGTGGCCTGCAATTCTGACACCTGGTGCTCTCAGAGTCAGAGTTACAAGACAGCATGGTACCTGTGGCCAATCCTACCTGCACAGGACCCAGGCTCCAGCAGATAAGGCACTTCGTGATTAGAGTGTGCTGGTGTAACAGAATATTTCACTCTCAGCATAGCCATAGGGAGCATACCATAATCAGCACTCATATAAGAAAATACTTTCTCTGACAAGCTGATCAGATTCCCCTTGGGTGGTTGGGTTCTGATTCATCACTCTCTGCTGCTCTACCTTTGTAACAGAGCAGCTTTAATTTAAAACAATTTAATTCCACATGGAAAACCAGTGCAATACAGAAATGAATCAAGTGCTCTGTATTTACATAAAGACCAATATCCTCAGTCAACAAAAACTGGAGCGGTTCTGCTGAAGTCAATGGAGTTATACTGATTTACACTAGCTCAAGCTCTGTTCTAATATTTTAGAAATAATGGTCTAAAACTGCAGATAATGTATGCCAGAACAACTCTTCAAATGTGTACATCAACTGAGGATCTGACCTTTTATTGAAATGAGTATGCTAGAATTCCTCTTTGGTTTGTTTAAAGCATTGAAAAATGGTAACCAGGTTGTTGATTGGTATGCTATGAACCCAGAGGCACAGCAGTTCAGATGCTGCATCCTACATAGCTGCAGTTTGTGTACATTTGCACCCAGCAACACAGCGAAAGTATTTCAGAGCAGTGACAGAATGGGTAGTAAGGAAGCAAACCTGCCCTATGGCAATCCCTCATCATGCTTCTCTCACTTTGCCATATTTCAGAGTAAATGCAGCATATGGATTTTGCCCTCTGGAACATAAGGTCCAAATTTCGCAGTTTGGGTTTTTTTTTCTGTAGCTTCAGTAAGTATTTCTTATGGCTCAGGTGCTTAATAAAGGATAAGGAAAAGAAATGTGCAAATATGAAATAGAAGGTTCAGTGACTTTCATCCGCTTTTGGCATTTTTTGAGTTCTCTTGGTTAGGTTAGGTTAGAGCAGAAGATACTTTACGTCATAGGCAGATACACATACACTTTTTCAAACTAAGTAGGTGAGCTGCATTTGCACAGAGATGGGAAAACTAAGTATCAACTATCCAGCTCATTTTTCTCCACTCTGTACACCTTAAATCTTTATGTGTTGTGATGACTGTTATTACTGAATTAGTACACAGGCCCTAACAATGCATTAGACACTTTACAGAAATTCTAGCCGTGTTCAGAAATAGTATACAATCTCAGGCATGCAATGTGCAAGTGCTCCTGCATGGAGATAAATTCAGAAGACCAAGTTCAGTTCTTTTGAACCCAATGGGATTACTTATGTGAGTAAATTAACTCATAAATAAAAGGTCATTGCAGTGTTAACTTTTCAGTTTAATCAGAAAAGTGAAATGCTGACCTCTTAAAGTCAAATAAAGAATTGGAGACATTGATTTTGGTGGTAATTTTACCCCAGTGGCAGCAGATGGACAGGTCCAGGTGATGGAAATGCTAAATAAAATAAATGAAGAGGACAATAAGAGAGCAAATTCAGTTGTTCAGCGGAGGCATATGGTTATTATGATGATCCAGTTAAATCCAGTTAAATGTTCTTTTGTTGATTTCGTTCTTAAGGATATATACAAGAAAATATATATCAAGATAAAAATTTTTATTTATATATATTTGTTAATGCATGAAGATAAAGAAACCAGAAGAGTCCACAGGAAGGGCTCTTTTGTGTCCACCATATACAAGGATTTCTACAAAGACCTGCTATCAGTGAGAAGGCAATGCCAATCAGACCAGTGCAGGTAAGCAATTCTGTAGATAAGGAGGCAAAACTGAAATTACTTAATTATGAATAATTACAGAAACAACCTTGCCCATGCACATCAGGGAAATCTGAGTCACTCTACCAGCTTCAGTCAAACTGTACTGATTAAGCAACAAAGGAGCAACCTGCTGCATCAAAACCATCTAATTTTTTCATACTTTTATGGGATACATCTCAATGACTTTTTTCATACTTAACATCCTCAATGTATTTGAAACCAGAGTTGACTGAAGAAAGCTCCAAGATGGTTTTGAAAGAAGTAGGAACACAGACCATATTTTGATCCCATAAAATCTGAGAAGCTTAGAAATCTGCTCTAGTAATTTGGGGTTCTTTTGTTCTTAGGAGAAGAAATAGACAAGGTGTTAAAATCTCTGCAACTGGTGAATGCCTGTCTTGTCTCTCACAGTTAGACTCAACCTGGCATATCTACAATTCACGCCTGACTGTAAACTGGTAGTCATTTTATCTATATTGTACCTGTACAATGCAACGTTATGACTGCTGCATGTTGCATTCCAATTTACCTTGATTCAGTAAGACACAACATATGGCCATATTATTCATTAACTGCTATAAAGTGTTACTGCTGGGAAGGAACATTGCATGGAAAATGTTTGTCTCCCATTGCAGAGATCCAGGCCACCACAAGCCGTATCAAATGCCTTATGCCTGATGCTTTGACATATGGATGGATTTTGATAGCAGCTTGGAATCATTCTACTAATCAAATCATATTAGCAATGAGAGAGGACTGTAGTAGGTTCTGTTGGGTCACAGTGGTAGGAAAAAAGTCTTCAAAAAGGCAAAAAGGAGAGCTAAGTACAACAAATAAAGTTTCTGTGATACACACATTTTTTAAAGTAGTCCATTCTCTGCCTTTATTTTGGCATTTAATAGCACTTACATATATTTTTCTTTGTTTTCACTCTCTAGTTGGTGTTGCCTTAGTTTTAATTTCATTGTTTCTCTTTGGTCTTTGCAGCTTTCCCAGGTAGACTGTAAATCAAAAGAAGGTAATTTTGAACTTTTCAACTCTTTAAACCCACAAGACACTAAGAACAGTTTTTTAATTACAAACACATCCGCATAGACTCCAGTTCTGAGTTCAGTCCCACTCTACTTTTGCTAACAGAAGTTAATTGTTAGTAACAATAATATGCTCCTAAGGACTTTATGGAAGCATGTTGTTGACACTGACAAGTCCTCAATCTAGAGACCTTACATTTTCCAAACGTCAACAGAAGGCATGAGCCTGCTTTTTCCTGGTTAAACTCAGGAGAGCCAGTCCTGTGGGTCATGCCTTAGCACAACTGTACTGTACTGCTTGTGCTGCAGACGGGTTATTGGTGGAGAAAAAAGGCTCCTTGCTTTTCCCCTCCTACACCATCCAACCCCTCCCCCCCCAAACTGTGCATAAGGTAACCCCCCCAAAAATCTTCAGTTCTGATGAAGTGAAGAAGGAAAATTGAAGAAAAAATCCCAATCAATATACCAAAATTAAAAAGTAAACCATTCCCTTTGTTCTCAGTTCTGTGAGTGCAGGTGCACCTATTGGAAGATAATCCCCAATTGGTCCTTTCTTTGACAGGCTGATGTGTGTGAGGATTTAGTCTGTAGAGAATGAAAATGTCACACATACCTTTAGGCTTTTTCTGTATAGCTGAGTTTGATGTGATTTGATGGCTCACAGGGATGGTTTAGAATTATCATAGTCATGGTCAATACCTGATCTCTCAGGGACTTGCTGGTGCACCAAAAGCACAAAGTGTTCTGTGTATTCTGTCTTTTAGTGTTGCCTGTCACCATGGAACTACTAGAAAAAAGTATATGAGAAGAAATTTATGAAAGAGTTTATTTGCTTATGGTTTTGATAGAATATTTATTAAGTATCAGCAAGAAATAAGCCCAGAAGAATTCTAACTTCATTTTGTAGAGGTAAAAAAAAAGGAAATGTCTTATTGATGCTCAGCTTAGATGGCTCATTTATATTCATATGCATGGACTTGTCATATTTTGTTCTTAATGAGCATGACCTAGAATTTACTTCAAGTTAGGAAAGTACTCTTCCTAGGACAAGAAAGGAACGGTCATTGCTTTTCCCAGCTCTAGTTTACTACACTTAAGATATGTCCCACATGTATGAAAAATAGTAGAAAAATACATTCTTTATCCTAATAAGCCCTGGCTTTGTGAGCAATTATAGCTGTCCAGATTTTGAATCTTATTCATATCATGCCTCTAGCACAAACCAGAGCTTCAGTCCTGCAAACATATGCCTATGCTTCACTTTACATAACCTCACAATTTACACATCTAATCTGTGCCACCGAGCACAATTTTTCTGAGAGAAAAATTAAATCTATTCATCAATATTTGGGAAAATCAAGGACTCCTGTGAATCAGTCCAAGAATTAATTCATCAGTGAATGTAAGATATCTAAAAAGTAGAACAGTATTTTCAGAAAAGCATGCCTGAGCTATTGTGCAAAAGGCAGGTTCACAGACTCTTATCTCACAAAGCATTGCTGACAAAGATCATCCAACAACGTTAGCCGGAGGAGTCTGAAGGGATGAAGTGCTGTAATTACAAAAAGAAGAGGGGAAAGAAGAAGATGGGACAAATCAAATGTGTTGTTTGGCAAATTGTTTGGAAGCAAGCCATCTTTTTCTTTCTGTCACTGCTGGAATAAATGTGAGATGCTTTCATCTGTAACAGTGTTTTCAAGTCTGCAAAAAAAAACCCCAAAATTATTACTTAGGAAGGAAATTGAGGAAACAGCAATAACACAATTATAACTGTTCACTCTGCACTGACAAATAACTATCTAATTGTTTGAACAGAATGGAGGCTTTTTAAACAAAAAGGGCCAGCTTCATTACTGGTGAATGCTGGCTGTGCAAGCCTACTTGCCATTCTCCGCTCCTCTCCCTAGGGCCAGAGCCAGATGATTTATTTATGCACAGCTTGTTTGCACAACTGGAGGTGCTGAACTGTGAAAAATTATAGATAAACATTTGGGGGTTTAAATTATGGACATCTCCTCTAAGGTACCTTAGACATAGTTAACTTTGTGTGAGCTGATTTTCAAAGCTACAGAGAGTTTCTGCTGAATATCTGGGGGAGTCACATGTTTTAATCCTATTTCTGCCAAAATTTTTTTGTGCTGGGGACAACAAATTATCTTCTGCCGAGACAGTGTATCTGGAGTGACATATCCTTTCCCAAAGTTTATTACCTCCCTTTAGGTAAGCTAAAGCTTTTAGCATCCAAAGGTTATTTGAGGATTAGTATGAAACAAATCTGTATTTCTGAGCCAAATCCAAAAAGACAGCTATCTACACAATAGAAGTCATTGCTCCTGAACATTCTTCAGGAACTGATGCATAGATCTTATTTTTTTAAAAAAATGAAAAAAAAACCCCAAACAAATAAACAAGAAAAAAAATCCCAGCAAAAAAAAGAAGCCTACCCTTTTCAGCAGTCAGCACTATTGTGGTCATTGCTTTCAGGAAGCCCATACCCTGCAAAATAGGAGACAGAAATGTGCTGAATATGTTTCATCTTTAAAAACAGTAAAACATTTTTGTGGACAGCTTCACATCTGACCTGCTCATCATCTTAGCTTTCTTTTCCATCCAAGGTGAGCAGTGATATTGAGAAGTCTTCACAAAATTGTTTAAAAAAATGCTTGAAATTTCCTTAGAAATAGAAACAAAAAGTTCATAGTGTTCATAGAGTGACTTTGATTTGAATATTTAATAATTAATTTAGGGATTCAGGTAGAGGCACTTGTCTTAAAAAAGCTTGAGTCTCATTCATTTTTGACATTGCTCACCTTCCCCTCCACATGTTCTTAGATCATAAGATGTTTCACACTTAACAATGAAAATTGTACTGCACACAACATTAAGTTGCTTATACTCTATTAAGTGGTATTGCTTCTCTTTCAGCTGTGACATGTTACACTTTATTTCCTCATTTGGATGGAATAGATGCCAATAGGAAGAAAATATTGACTCTTATCTCTGAAAAAAATGTTTCCAAACACTGTGCCTTTGACAAACATACAGCTGAACTAAATTAATATTTCTTACAGAGAAATCTACAAACTCAACACCAAAAATGTTTACTAAAACATTTTATTCTTACATTTGTGCATAATATGCACCATAAAATGGTTGCAAAACAGGGCCTAAAAGCTTATGCATTCAGAAAGACTGCACTGTTCTACCATCAAGGTGCATAAGGGTCAAACCAGATAAAATTATAGGTTGTTTGCTAAATCCCTGAAAAAGCCTATTGACAATGCAACAAGAGAGAAAATGCTCTGGTATTGGATATATTGTGACTATTGTATGGCTAAGTTTAAAAAGGCCCTGGCTTTTGTAACTCTTGTCCTGGAAATTATATCTGATGGTACTAAATTAATTCAGTCCTTAGTTTTTAAATGTATCAATCAAAAGTTGTGCCAAGGTGATATCATACTTTTGACTACTGCTTACTGACTGATTGTGTAATACCACAATTGGATGTAACAATTTCAAAATTTGGTCTTGCCAGACATCCATTGTGCACTTGACATATCCAAAATATCTAGAGATACCTAAGTGGCTTAGATATGACAATCCTCACCAATCACCAGTTTTATGATAGTGCCACACTAATCACCCCTCTGATTCTGATAATTTCTTTTAGCCTACTGATATGTGTTAAAATGATTGCCTGGGGAAACTGCTAAGCATTAGCTTCTACAAGTTATTTCAAGTATCTTGCAAAGATTGGCACTAAATGTAAAAGATGATTACTACAAATTCTGGCTTAATGATAGCCTGTCTTCAGAGTAGAAACAAAACAGTGTTTGTATGGGTGGTTCTGTCTTACAATTGTTTATACTGGCATTTTTTCAATATATTTATATGGAGCAATAAAAATGAAACTTTACTTGCTGCAGTGTTCAATTTTGATTAAAGAGATGGCGATTGTCATGAAATGGGAATAACCTGAAATTGAAATGACCCTTTCAATAGACTGACTCTTTGGATAAAGACAGTTTTGTTTGCATCACTACTTTTCTCTCTAAATCTCAGTACTTTATTGCTAAATTACACAAAGAGACCTCCTTTAAGCAAAGCAATGCCCACAATTACTTATAGGTGATTTGTAATCAAGGAGCTTTTTCACAATTTCTTTTCTCAGTATGGAGCTAACCAGAGAATGAGAATTCCATTTCACAACAAATTTTGAGGATTTTAACATCTGTTTTCCTTTGTGACTCCAACAAAAATAAGTTCTGCAAACATTTTTAGAAATAAAAGGGGGTTATTCAGACAGTCACCTTGACTCAGTGCTTGAAAGTTCATTGCTTCTTCATCTGTAGCTCTTTGCTTTGAACTGACACAAAAATTTCAAAAAATCTTCAGATACTATCCCATTTAAAATAACTATGTGGCTGCAAAACCTCATATTGCCATTCTTTTCCCAGTCTCCTTCTCCACTATGTCCCCAAGAAAATATTCAGATATTCTATTGAAGAATAGAGCTGGCCAGAATTTTTGGGTCAAATGTTTCAGTCCTGTAAAAGGCTGAGTATTGAACATGGAAATTTTGATATTGAACAGGATGATAATGGTTTTGTAAAATCTTACAGTATAATATAAGACAAATCTTTACATATAAGCCAGCTTAACTGAAGATTATACAGCTTTTAAATTTATGTCCTTCACACAAAACATAACCCAGGAGTCAATATTGGAGCCAGTCCCTTTCAGCATCTTCATTTATCATCTGGATGATGGGACAGAGTACACCCTCAGCAAGTGTGCAGACGATACAAAACTGGGAGGAATGGCTGATAGACCAGAGGATCATGCTGCCATCCAGAGGGTCATCTGCAGACTGGAGAAATGGGCTGGCAGGAACCTCATGAAGTTCATCAGGGAGAAATGCACAGCCCTTGCATGTGGACAGGAATAATCCCAGGTACTAGAACAGGCCAGGGACAGGAAGGCTTGAAAGCAAAGCAGACAGAAAGCCCTGGGGCTCCTGCTGGACACCAAGTTGACCACGAGCCAGAAGCCCATTCTAGTGGTAAAGAAGGCCAATGGCATTCTGGACTCCATTAGCAGAAATGTTGCCAGCAGGTCGAGGAAGGTGATCCTTCTACTCTCATCAGCCCTGATGAGACACATTTGAAGTGCAGGATCCAGCTCTGGGCTCTCCAGTATGAGAGACAGGGAGCTGCTGGAAAAAGTTCAGGAAAGGCTGAGAGCTGGGACTTTTCAGCCTGGAGAAGAGAAGGTTCAGGGGATCTCATAAATGTGTATGAATTCCTGATGTAAGCAAGTACATAGGACACAACCAGACTCTTTACAGTGGTGCCTAGTAATAGTACGAGAGGCAATATGCATAAACTGAAATACATGAAATTCCATTTAAACTTAAGAAGAAACTTTCACACATGTGGCCCTTGAACACTGGCACAGGATTACCACAGAGGCTGTGAAGTCTCCATTGTAACAAAAGTAAAGCTTGCAAAAACAAGGCCTCTCTCTTCTAATATGTGACTTTCATCTGTTTTCCCTGGTGATCTTCAGAATTGTACTCTTGGAGATTCAGTTTATGAGAGTTACTCCATGTGAATCAAGAATACGTGCTTTTTTTGCTAAGTGACAGGTTGTTATTTAGACTTTCTCAGTCAGCTGACATGTTGCTTCTAACTCTGCTACATCAGCAGAGAAATATCTAGAAAGGAGCCAAGGGGCAGGGAGCCAGACTCTTTTGCTCATCTCACTTGTAGGCAATCAGTTCGCCCAGGAGTTGTCATCTGGAGTCAATCCACTGGCTTTACAAAGTGCACACAATCTTAGAATTGTTTCCTCAGAAGGTGCTGCATCAAGCAAGCAAATTGGAATGAAGCTTATTCACCTGTGGGCCATTATAACAACAGTAGCAGTCTGGAAGGGCAAGCAACATACAGCCAATTTAATCTGCAACTAAGGCTAAATCTATTTGGCTTGGGAGAGAAAGGAAAAAGTAACACCAAACAATCCAAGAGCTAAAGATTAAAGACAAAAGTGTCTCATAGGAAAAGCTGTTCTTTGTCTGTAGGAACCAGACCCATTTTTATTCTGGTGGGGTTTTTCTTTTCTTTTTCTTTTCCCTCAAGTGCTCTTGTTTCTTTGCCCCACTGTGCTTGCTAAATTGATTTTCAGCAATGGCTGAAGAGCATGAGCACTCCTTCTTTATTTGCACAATGTCAAGGTGCATGCAGGTTCCCTCTAGGCTACCTGGAGGGAAAAGGCAGTGGCCTGTGCAATAAGCAGACATCCACAGAACGACTTTAGCGCTTCACGATCCTCTTGGGAGGAAGAAAAGCTTCAGGCTTCTTCAGCCTAGAAGAAGAGCAGAGTGGTAGATTCAAGCCTCAGTAGATCTGTGCTAAATTCTACATAGAAGAGGAGATGCTCTGAGAAATGCCAAGGGAAAAATAAGATGAAGGATGAAAATCATTGGGACAACTGCTATGAATTTATAGTTGTCCTGTGTTACAATCATATGGCTAGTGATGATGACACATTACTATTTTCCACAGTCCATTGCAGAAATCTTGACTAGCATCTAGCAGTTCTGTGACCAATGTAACTCTAGAGGTATGATTTCAAATCTTCCTCTTCAGAGGTTAACCACACTAATTCCTCTGGTGAAAAATCTCCAAGTACTGTTTTGTAGTTATTTCTGGGTAACATGATTTATTTATAATGCAACACATGCCTTGTTGCTTCAGGGGTAAACCAAATAACTGTATTGTATCCCACATTAAATGGGAGAAGAGCAACATCACCTGTGGCGTGCGATCTGCTTTGGCAACTTTGTGCAGAGGAAGTACTCATTACACATTTATATCCTGTCATCCATCCAACAGAGCAGGAATTTTCAATTTCATTTCACTTTCCCTGGCTGTTCTCAGGCATGTGTGTTACAAAATATAAGGTGCACGAATGCATTTTCCTCGTTTTACTGGCATTTCTTGTCTCATATTGACATCAAAGGCTGAACATAACTACAGTGAGAGAGCCAGTGAGAGCTTGATACTGAGCAAACTGGTCCCAATATGAAGAGAAAACATGGATAGCATGCTTTGGAGTTAAATCACTCCCTCAAAGACGGAACCCGGAAGTCTGGGAACCTATAATGAGAAGAGGAAAGTTACAGGTAACATTTCTGTTTAAGGTGGTCTTAATTGTTTTCATGCTCCCTGGACATTACCTATCAAAAGCCTTTATTTGCTCTATCTCTTTTCACTGAAGAGGAATGGATGAAATGTCCTATGATGCATCTTGATCCTACTTGCATAAAAAGGGATCACTCTGGAGTGACAAGAATTTTTCATTTCCATTCCCTCTCTATTTGCTTTCTAATGAACTAAATATTCTTCCTCTGAGACTGCAGCATGTTTTAGGATACAGATTTCCAGCCTTCTGAATGCATAATTTCCCAACTACTTTGGCCTGAGCTATCCCATGTTCCCACCAGCACCATTAACTACTTCTACCATCTCACTGTGACTTTGCCTTATTCCTTACTGGATTTGCCAGATATCTTTCACTGTTTCCAGAACACTTCCAATATTTGTCACGCTGAATAACAGCTTTCTTTATTATAGACTTTGTACATATCCCTGCTTTTCTTTCTTATACTACGTTTGTTACAATCTAGGATGCAGGCTGTTTGGGGAATTTTATGGGAAGCATTTAATTTCCCTTCTTTTTTAGATTCAGTTGTGAGTTTTGCAAATCATTTTCCTGAGCTCTCACTGCAAGTATTGCTGATATACTACTGTGGCAACTTGTTTCCTTAATACCTCTTTTTGTTTCTGGACCCTTTTACAGAAATACTAATAATATCTGAGTGAAACCTTTAAGTTTTACAAGTATAGGAGCCTCCTAAAAATCAAACTAAATATCTGCTCAATTCTATTCCTCAAAAACTATCTACAGTTTTAAATCAAGCAATGTCATTTAGAAGTAAACCTGTGCCTGATAATAATAATTCAGAAAATACACAGGTTCTTTTTTGACTAATAGTTACAAATTACCCATCATTCTAAACCTGATATTAATACTAATATTGGTATCACACCACTGAGATGAACTCCCCTCTCCTGAAGTGTTATCATTGCAGACATCTGGCAAATTGGTTGTTAACTTCTAACACAATTGATATGCTTTTTGTTATTACAATATTCTATTTCAACAAAAGAATGCCCATTTCCCAGTGATGAACCATTTTAATGATTTTATGTAGAAACCCAGCTAATGAAAAATAATGACAAGGGAGTTCTGAATTCAGCTTTTTATTCTCCATTCCAGCAGTACTCATTACAATATCACAAAATTATGTCTTATGAAGTTGACACACAGGTACCCTTCAGTCTCTGTTTCAGGCTGCCTACCATAAATAGGAAAAATAGCTCTAGTATCAGGAGAATGTTCTACAATGCTTGGATTGTCCAGCAAATAGAAGCATTAGAATAATTTATTCTTTCTATTACCTTTGGCATATGCATTACCCAAAGCATTCATCTTTCTCAGTTACTGTTGTCTCTTGATATGAGCATCCAAATGAGGAAATGAGAACCCTAACTTAGCCTAAATTTTAAAATCAGAGTAATATTACTTCTAGGCTTAAGAATATGCATAAAATACCAGAAGTACAACTGAAACCTCTTATTATCACTGTCACTCTATTATAGTTCTTTCTTGAGCACCAGCATGTGGTAATTATCAAAAAATACAGTGGAATATAGTAATACAGAAATGTTCGTGCTTGATCAGCTCAGTGGTCTGTTCGGCTTGGTATCCTGTCTTTATTAGCAGTTAATGACAGATGTTTCCAAAGAAAGTATGAGGACTCTATGATCTTGTAAGTTGTTTACCAGGCATTTTTTTCTCCATAAGTTCTTTCATTTAAGGGATTTGATTATGTGCTGAAATGTGAATGCTTATGTCTCTCTTCTACCCTATCATGTCTGCCACAACATGGAAAATGATTTGACATTCACAGAAGATAGAGATATTAGCAACTTGGCTGCTCTTCAGATATTGGTAAAAGCCAGATTTCAATCCCTGTTCCAAAACCGTCTATCTTTTGTGCTATGATGACAGTAGTAGTCGTAGTCGTAGTCGTAGTCGTAGTCGTAGTCGTAGTAGTATTTAGTATAAAACAACTGTTAGGAAGTCACAAGATGCTGAAACAGTTTTATAGCAGTGTGCACCAGTCTGACACTTCCAAGTTGCAGGGTAGATTACATAAACTTTTCTTAATATACTTAATGTGTATTTTTCTTAATATCATAGAATAGAATAATAGAATTTATTTAATATGTTGATAAATTTTAAATCTAACAGTTAATTTCTAATAACTATATTGACAATCTCAAAGAAAGAAACCTCACATTAATCACTTTCTGTATGGACGTGCTCTAATTCTAGAGCATAGGAAAAGGCACAAATGCTCTTTGCTCCACCTGTACAGTATTTTTTCCAGCAGGTGAATGCTAGTTAGCCTTTTTGTTTATTTCAGGCAATTTAACTGATTCCAAAGTATGGTTCAGCGATCTGCTCTGTCTTGGATGGCATCCACAAGGTTGCAAGATAGACACTCATTCACCACTGTACAGTCCCACAGGATGGTAGCTGATTTTAATGAGCTTTTTAAATATTTTCCTTATTAGATCAGTATTTAGTCTGTATTTTTTTTCAAAACCCTGCAAAGCATTCAGTCTTGGGAACTTACAACTTATCAGTTTGTTCCAGCATGTCCCACTGTAGAGCCTGCAGTACTCTAAACACAGTGAGAAGGAAAAAAACAGCCCTGTATGATGATGAAGTCCAGCACTTTGCTGAATGAGCTTGTAAATGCAATAAAACCTGAAAAAGGTACTTCTGGAAAGTATGCAATTTGTCCATGCTCTAGGAAACATGCAATACAGTCCAAGAGAGCAGTGTAAGTGGCATGCTGTCCTGCACTGAAAGAATGTAAGAATCTCACAGCAGTCTGGTGGGAAAAAACATGGTCAGAGGGTTGTGAATTGAAAATAAGAAAAATCCAGTGAAGAATAGAGAGAAATCATGATGAATTCTCTGGCAACACAGTATAGATAAAATTCCAAATTGGGAGGGCTTGGAAGGGGTTACTTTTTGAGTGGCAGCCCTCAGGTTGTAGAGGTAGTCCCTTAATACACACAGTGCATCTGCATATACAGTTTTATTCAATGCATGGTCTTAAAGCAAGCATATTTTTTTCTGGAAAGATAAGTATTACTTGCTTATTTTCACCTTGGTACTGAAAAAACATCATCTATGTTAAACTCAGTTTTAATAGTAACTTATGTTATTTTACTGTATCATCAGTAACAAGAAGACTGTCTTGAAGAACATTAAAAAAACAATTGTTTTTCTTAACTGTCAAATTAACTGACACAATTCTATTTTGAATAACACAGCAATTAAAGTTTAGTTGAGACAGGACAACATTAGCATAAAGGTAGTTTTCTATGAGACTAAAAAAATTAAAATGTATACTAAATGTCATCTGTTATTTTTTTAATACCGTCACCCTATTCTGCTGACTAGCAAGTCCACTAACACTGGGTCTTAAATCACAAATAAGCTGTAGGAAATACCCTGAAGTCTAACCCATAACAGCTATATGCAATAAATTCTATTAACCTATATCACGTTTCTCTGAGGATAAATATCACTACACCATAAATCTTTTACTAAATAGACATTTCAAAATTGCCAGGAAGGAGTCAACATTGTGAATCAGCCAGGACTACGTTAGGAATTGTGATACAGTTCATTACTTGTGAGATGTTACACAGCATTAGAGACTTCCATAGGCTGAATTTGACATGAAGCCATCAAATTGTGCAAAATAAATTCTAAGAAAACAAACTTAAAATACATTTGCTTTCCAAACAGATCTGAATTTTGCACACATATTTTTTCCTGAGGCTGCAAAGGTGAAATATGATGACAGATGGATGTTTTAATTAAAAAAAAAATAAATCATCATTAACCCCTATTTTTTCTTAGTCATTTAACTCACAAATATGAGGAAAAGAAACACTAAAATATTTTATTATAGCAGTTATTACTACTGAAATACTCTTGAATATTTTTTCTATGCCAAGACTATACTAAAAAAAGAAATGTGCTACAATTTATTTGGAGAATTTTATCTTTTCTGTAGTCCACAAATTACTCATAAGAATTCAGAATATTTCAGTATTTATATAAATGTATTTTCACCTTTGAATTACTTGCAGGCTGTGTTTGTGTTTGAAGCATTTTTTTCACTGAAGCTTACATTCAAGCTTTATTTTCTATAAAATTTTAAAGTATTGACTATCCTCTCAGTATGTACAAAATCACATTGGGGGAAGTTTTTCAGCTCAAAATATGTCTTCTTTTTTCTGCAGTTTCAAATAAAGGACCATCATGGATGTCATCTTCAGTACTCACTGAAAGACCAAAAGATACACGTAGGACATACAGACACAGTAATGCCAAAAATATACTGTGAGAGAGTTCTTTGAATTCTGCAAAGAGAGGTACAAAGGACCATGAATGAAGCCAGAGCCTTCCCTAACCCCCGTGACTGGACACAGATATCACCTCTGCATATTCAGGTGAGTAAATGGTGCTGCTGATCTACAGGGGAAGGGACACAAAGATGAAAAGCAACCTGCTGTTCTTAAAGGCTGAAAACAGATCATTGTAGTTCAGGGCATGCACCTAACTTGTTACCCATAAAAATCTTATCAATCCTTCAATCACTCAGTCTTTATTCATTCACCTTGTACTCCTTTCCTTTTGTTTCAGTTCATGCCTCTGTTCTGCAAAAACTTACAAAACTGTGTTGAATGTTAAACCTTCTCAGGAGTCTCAATCACCTCAGTGACTCTCTGCTCCCAGAAGTGAAATAAATTTTTGATCCTTGCAAGCCTGAGACTATAAACTTTTACAGTCTGAGGCAGGAGCTTCATTTATGCTTCATTCTGAGCATTGCTGTAACCAACCAAAATAAGTAACACATAATAGTGTACAATATCACAGAATCACAGAATCACAGAA
>NW_010156929.1:0-243 GCF_000695765.1 Mesitornis unicolor
CCTGCCCAGGGTCCCAATGATGGCCCCAGGATGCTCAGCCCCATAGAAGGGGAAAATCAAATCCAGGGGGGCTCAGTGACCCCCATGTGCTGCCTCACCTCTCCCCCAGGGACAGGAGCAGCCCCCCCAGGTCGGGCTCCAAGCAGAGGTTCACAGGCAACAACGTTTAATTGTTCCAGCCCCACAATATGGCAACATGGCACAGCCAACCCACGGCCCCCACACCGGGAACACGCCCCGCAT
>NW_010156929.1:373-1057 GCF_000695765.1 Mesitornis unicolor
CGTGCATCAGGGGGACCCTGTGGGCCTGGAGCCCAGGGGAAGGTCCCTGTCCTGGCTGGGGGTCACATCAGGCAGCAGCTGGTTGCTCTGTCGTAGGAGTTGTCTGCCCAGTCGATCTCCTCGAGGATCTTCACAAAGATCCCCTGGGCCACCTGAGGACAAGGGGATGTCACCCCCAGCACCCCAGGGACCCCACTCCCAGGCCCCAGGGGGGCTACGTCCATCACCGTGCCCCAGACCTGGCTCTCCTTGGCCGAGCACTCAAGGAAGTTGCCCCTCCACACCTCCACCAGCTTCTTCCCTTCGTCCGCCCCTCCCGGCTGCAGACAGGGCAGAGGATGGGGTGGGGGCTCCTCGGGGTGACAGGGGGAGGACAGCAGCAGGGGACAGTCCCCCCAGGAGCCCTCCTTACCTCTGCAGGGACAGGGCCGCCTTGTTCCCCACCAGCACCACGGGTGTGCTGTGGGCATGGGGAGGGTGAGGGCCCAGACCCCCACCCCGGGGCCCCCGGGGACCCTCCTCAGCCCCCATCCTCACCGGGAGGGGACAGCACCTACCGCATCCTCCCCAGCTCTCGTACAGCCTGGTGTGCAGGGCCTTCGCCACCTGGGAGCTGTGGGGACAAGGGGAGCTCTGGGGTGCCCCCCACCCACCAAGTGTCCCCCCCCAACAGGGGCTGGGGGT
>NW_010156930.1:0-13590 GCF_000695765.1 Mesitornis unicolor
GGAGCTGGTTCCGCGCCCTGGCGTTCGGTGTTTCCTTTCTCAAGTGCCTCCTCATCCCCGCCTAGTAAGGAGCTGCCCCGGGCCTGAGGGAGGGTCGGTGCGGCCTGTCAGCCCCCCTACCCGAAGTGGTGGTTGGTTTCCGCTACCACTCAGGGCGGCCGCGGGTGGGAGGGGGACAGGGGCTGGCGCGGTGCCGCAGTTCCTGAGTGGCCCTGGTGTCCTGGAAGTCCTCGTTTGCTTCTGGCGCTTGTGGGGAGCGGGGCGGTGCTGCTGGTTCCTCCTCAGATCGTGTGAAATAGCTTTACTTTTGTGTTTGAGGATGCTTACAGACCATTCCGGCTGGCTGTTGTGCGGGAGGGCCTTTAAATGGGTTGAAACGTTAATGCTTTTTATCTTTAAAAGACTGTAGCTTTTTTCCTCAAAAGAAAAAATCCAATTGCTGTTAAAAAGTCACTCAGAACCTGGAATTTTCAGAAAAGGCCAAGCTAGAAATAATTCTTGTAGTAAAATTGCTTGTATATGTCCTTGGCACAAAGTTCCTGCAGCATCTTTGGTACTGTTTGTGTTACTTGACCAAAGTCTTGCCCTGGAGCTGATCTGTGTAGGTCTCCTTTTTATCTGCCTGTGGGGATGTGCTCTGAAATGTTTCTCCTTTAAGTGCATATTATGTATGTGACTCTTAATATAAACCTTCTGTAGTTATTCCACAGATTTTGAAGTACATAGGAATTGGCTTGCCATCACTCACAACTTACCGCTCTCGCAGTGGTACTATGAAGTAAGTGCATGTCTGGGTTTTTCAGCTGTGTAGAAATTTTAGGCATATTGGGGGTGTCAGCTTGTGTGACTGCAAGAGGAGAAGGGCTTTCGTTTGCAGAAAGTACATGTCATGGGTATTGATGGTTGGCAGCTGTATAGCAGTGATTCAAAAAAATACCAGTCATGATTTGTTGGCACTGTGTAGCTTTTAGTTTAAAAATGAGACTTGTTTGGGGAAGCTGCAAGTACTTGTGAAGGTAAAATGGAAAAGACAGTTAAGGCACATGGGTTATTAGGCTATGTAACACAGGAACAAGTTGAATGCTAGTCTTAAATTGCTGCCCTCTTCGCTCTTGTCGTTAATGTTACACAGTTACGATAAAGAATAAGTCATATAAATGGGTATACACATTATGAAATCAATCACTGTATTAAAGTTTTGAGCCTCTGCTGGTGCACTACAAGCATGCATTGATTTTTATCTAGATGAATCACCTTTAAGCTGATGATGGACTCGGCCTACACAGTTGGGTTTTAATCTATCTTACTGTATCTCCTGGAGCTCTAGGTTAGATATTGTAGTCTCTAATGCTCCTTCACATAAGCGTCTGGGAACTGTGTATCCAGGAGTAAATGACTGATGCGGGTCAGAACCTTGACAGGCTGGTCCAAGTCTGTAAAACATTTCTGTGTTGCTGGTCTGATCCCAGTGCCAAAGCATAGGATGCCTTTTGGCAGCATAACATAAGCACACTGATACCCCAGCCCAGACTGTTCTGTTCCTCCTTTCTCCCCTTCTATTTCCAAAGCCAAGGACTTACTCATTGGTCAGGGCATAATAACAGTCTGTGTGGGAAAGGACCAAATACTACTACTTGATCTTGAGAAGGTGTTATTAGAATTAAGACTTGTTAACTAATAAATAAAAACATTTTTGAGACTGTAACAAGACTGACTGTGCTGGTGATTCCTCTAATGTAGTCAAATATTCACTGTGAGCTACTTTACTGAGATTTTTTTTTAAGATCGGCCCTATTACTGTAAGTTGAATATGAAGAACAGACACTTGTGTATTGGTTAGGTGCAGATTTGCAATGTTTTTAAATCTTTCTACTAATCAAGAGATGTCTAATCCCTCTACCAGTGCTACAGAAGAACAACTCAAATCATGGTTGGCAGCATACAGCTGACTACTTTATTGTGAAGTTACTCTTAAATAGAGGCTAATGAGATAAAATACATCAGCTGATTTGCTGTGATGAACTGTACCTGAAGGACTGTAAATAGCATAGATTGTGTTAAATGATTTAATCTTATTTTGTCTTTAGGCAACTTCAGAATGGACCCTGGATTATCCACCATTTTTTGCTTGGTTTGAATATGTACTTTCGCACGTCGCCAAGTACTTTGACCCCAAGATGTTGGTTATTGAAAACCTAAATTACACCAGTCGTGCAACCATCTTCTTCCAGAGATTTTCTGTCATCTTTACAGATATCCTTTTCATATATGCAGTTCGTGAGTAAGTTTTGATGTTGTAACTTCAGGGACAGTGGGTAGTCTTTAATACATGGACTTCTAGACTAACAACAAATAGTTATTTGTACAAATAAGCTTGTAAATTAATGGAAATATCAAAGCTGCTGTCACCTATTCAGGCAGAAATTTAGAACAGGCCGCTAAACACAAGATAATTTGTTATTATTGGAGATGCTGTTGCTGTGATCAGATTTGTATGCATTCAGACATTTGCTGCTGTTTCACACATAGGTGTTTTGTTTCTGTCACTGCATTCATTTTGTAGGAGTTGCAGGGCAGCCTGGATGCACCCGTTTCTTCCTATTATGACTTTATTCTTCTAGAGTAGAAGCATAAAGGAAACTTGTGACAAAATGCCAGTATCATCTAATATACTAAGTCAATCTAATGTGTTTGGTACCTTGATGATAAACTGATTGTTCCTACTAGTATTTAGATTGTATGTTTTCAGTGTGTCCTGACTCTGTGAGGAAGTGCTTATCTCACACCTAAAGTGTAGAGCAGGGATATGTTTTGAGAATTATGTTGCCTGTCTTAAGGACTTGGCTGTAACAGTCTTCCCTCAGTTTATTCTATCTGCTCAAAATCTGGCCTAAAAAATACCTAAGCTGCTTTGTTTGTACTTTCTTTAGTTGAAACAGGCTAGATTGCATTGTGACTTTTTTTCCTTTTGTTATTTTGACTCAAAGATGCGTGAATGAGCTGGCTTTCTTAAAATGGCTCTACAAGTGATATTTCAGCACAAATCATCTACAACTTTTTAATCTGATCTAATATTGCTTTCAAAAATAATATGGACCATATGGCTTCACGCCGAAAAGTAATGAGATATTTTTTTAACCAACATAAACAGCTCATAATATTGGGAGAAGCCAGGAAGAGGTTAATGTACAGCTGAGGACCTTAAATACAACTCATTATGTTGTCTCCAGATGTAGCAATATGTTCATTCATGAGAATTTGATAGCAAACAGGTTATGACAAGTTTAGAGTTATTACTGAATGTGAGATTTGAACCTGAGACCAGGATACTTAACATAAGCTTTAGCATGTGGAAGGTACTACAGCAATGGAAATTTAAAATCTGTTTTTGACTAAACTTTATTCATAACACTGTCTTCTGATGAATTTAGCAAGAATATTATATCATTGCCTTCTATGTTCAGGTTAACTGCACTTATATCCTAAAAGCAACAACATTTTTGTTGGCTGTTTGAATTAAGACTTCTTTCTTCTGCTCCTGTTCAGGTGCTGCAGATGTGTAAATGGGAAACGAGCTGCAAAGGATATACTGGAAAAACCAACATTTATTCTTGCCGTCCTGCTCTTGTGGAATTTTGGGTTGTTAATTGTGGATCGTATCCTTTCAACCCATTGCTGGTTATTTGTGGTTTGTTTTTGTGGTGTCTTGATTTTTTCAACAGCCTGTTAAAGCATGTGGTACAAACCCATGAATATGATTTACTATCACAGCAAGTAGTGCTACTGTTTGTGTTTCTGGGGTTAGTTGAACAACTTCATGTTTTCATTAGAATTATTATTTGGCAAAATGGAAATGGTTTTTGGTCTGATTTCCCTGACTGCAGGAGGACCAGTCTGGCAGCAGCATGCCTGTTCCTGCTAGCTGCTCCTCTGCCTGCCTACAGAGGTGCCAGCCAAGAGCCTCTTGGTTCCTGGGTGTGGTTCTAGGTTTGTCCCATGACAAGGAAAACTTCTACAAGTGCTTTATGTGCAGGCTGTATTCAGATGGTTAATGCTACATGAGAATTAGCATGTTTTCTTAAGGCTATAAGAAGTTAATATAAAAATAGGATATAAATATAATATTTTAAAAGGATATTTTAAAAAAGACTCTGGTAAATCCAATTATTGTAAGTCAGTCTTGATGCAGTATGCATTGATCCTAGCTGAGGAGGGAACACGAGGAAAACAGGAATTCTTTTATAGCAAGGACTAGTTTTCTGACTCAGTCCTTGTTTAAGTTGCTTGTGTACAGGTGGTAGATAAGTGAGGGCTGCTGTCTCCATCCATTAACCAGAGTAAGGCAGAAACTAATATTTAAAAATTCAAGAAGTGGAGTATTAATCTTTGTTTTTGTGTCATATAAGTTGCATGATACATGTGTGGTCAGATTATTATGTACTAGTTAATGTACTAATACTAGTAGATTGAGTCTGTGCTTACAGGTATGGTTAAGTAATGACTACCTGTCTTTGTGGAGTGTGTTTAAGGTTACTTTCTTGATTTAAGTTCCATTTTAATGTATTGTTTATAAGTTTGAGTGTCCCCTAGGAAACTAATAGTAAAGAAAGCTTGCTTTATTCCTTTCTTGACTCAAGTTCAGATATTCACTTTCAGTACAATGGCTTTCTGTTTGGGCTGATGCTGCTTTCTGTTGCTCGACTATGTCAGGTAAACTTGATTAGCTCTCTCCTGTTTGTTGCCATAGGTATTTTAGGTGCATTGCTTCACTTCATTGGGCTGCTCATATTGAAGGCAATGGGAGTGGCTTGAAGTTGGTGTACTAAGTTGGATATCTCATTATCTGTTAAGTATGAGTGGAAAAGGAGAACTTGAAACTCACCATAATTGCTTGCGGATGCTGCAGCACTGCAGTTCTCCATGAGAAAGCTAAGTTCTGTGTTCTGCCTCAGCAATGTGGCATGGTTTCCTTTCAAGTCACTAGTCTTTAGAAAATACATCTCTGAAGCTGTGGGGAGGTGAGGCCTATCCCAGTTTTCCAAGTATTGTGACTGTAGTTCTGTTCTCTGTACCTGGTGTATGTAATGCTACCTGGTTTGTAATTTGAAGTAAATACTCATTTGCTTTTATGCCTTTGATAAATGTCCTGTCACCCTGGAGGTACAGCAGAGAATCATTAATATTTAGTGCAAAAGGAGAAAAGCTTGATCTTTGTTTTGATTTTCTTTTAGAAAAGATACTTGGAGGGTGCTCTCCTTTTTGCTGTTCTTCTGCATTTCAAGCACATCTACATTTATGTGGCCCCAGCATATGGCATTTACTTGCTGCGTTCCTATTGTTTTACTGCAAATAATGCAGGTAGGATGGGTTTTTCCTTGCTCGCTTTTGGGGCATTGTGGTAATTAGTGGGGCCTGAGGAAGACTCAAGACATGCAGATGCCATCAGAACAAAAGGGCTGTGGGTCAAACAAAAATCCTGTTTAGGGAGCAGAATTGGGAAGGTCTGTAAAAAGAACTTTGAAATTTACTTGTTTGTGTAAAATTTGTATTTCTAGGATGTTCTTTATAAGAAAAATCATCATGAACAAACTGCAGGTGGCAGTTTGAAACTATGACAATTATTCTGCGTCATAAGCTATTCCAAAGTCCTGCTTTCATTTTCTTATAGCACTGAAAAACATGTTTGATATTCCTCACATTAACAGAGAAGATACTTCTCTTGAAAGAGAAAATACAGAAAGTTTGTATAATGGAGAAGCTGCAGTGTGAGAAAAGTAAATGCAAACTAACTGTTGAAGGAAGCAACTGAATGTATTGACATAAAGGCCATGTGCTTATCTTGGATGCTGGCAATTCACTGTTAGCATGGGATGCATTGTCTCCCTCTCCACTTGTCACAGTAACTGTTTTTGCAATCTGTTGCTTCTTGTAGATGGATCCCTGAAGTGGAGAAGTTTCAGCTTTCTTCATGTAACCCTTCTGGGATTGATTGTCTGTCTTGTTTCTGCGCTTTCATTGGGTCCCTTCATAGTATTGGTAATAACTCCTTTTCTACCTGTTATTCCCCTGAACTGTTAGAAAGCTGTTACTAAAACATAAACCATGTCTCACCTGTTTTGTTTTCTGTAGGGACAGCTGCCTCAAGTAATTTCACGGCTTTTTCCTTTCAAGCGAGGCCTCTGCCATGCTTACTGGGCCCCGAACTTCTGGGCTTTGTACAATGCCGTGGATAAAGCACTAACGATATTTGGTACAGTATGCTATTCTTGCTATTTAGTGCCTAAATGCAGATAGAGGTATCTGGATTTTAGTCTTCCTTCCCCATTTGAAATGCATGTAGTAAATTACATTTTCAGATTGCCTTAAATCACCCAATTGTCTGAATAATCCCATGCATTTTAAGTTTCCAGCAGTAGACCAGAAATCCATCATTCCCCTCTGCTGTCCTTTAAAAGAGAAAAGACTTTGCCATTTACTTAGTTCAGCTACTCCTTTTTCTTTAACATTTATCAATTTGTGCTTCTTTTTATCTTTTCTTTTCAGGTTTAAAGTGTAACTTTCTTGATACCACAAAAATTCCTACAGCCTCAATGACAGGAGGGCTGGTTCAAGAATTTCAGCATACTGTCCTCCCTTCTGTGACTCCACTGGCAACATTAATCTGTACTTTCATATCTATATTGGTAAGAACAAGTAATATTTTTGAAACCTGATGTGTTTTGTCCCCCGTAGATTTTATTAACATGCACTGCAGGTGAATTTTAATTCCAGGGCAATAAACTTTCCTTAAAAATAATTAAAAATATTAGGGTAAATGTGGAATTAATGTATTTCTTGGTACACAATATTACTTCAAGTATGGCTAAAATTATGCCCTGTGTCAGCTCGAACAGTTAAGAGATTAAAAGCAATCTTGGCTCACAACCACTCTGCATGGTGAGCTAGTAGTAACCTTTTGTGATACAGCAGTTGAACTAGAATGTGAATAGAGATACTGGTGGAATTTTGGGCAGCTTATGGTGTTTCTATCAGCATGAGCTACAGGCAGGTGTAGTGTTCTTCATGTGACAAGCAAAGAATTGAAGATTCAAAAAGTACGTGGATAATCTTTCACTCTAATGAGCAGCTGGGCTTTAATGTGAAATGTTTGTTTCAACAAGTTTATGTAGTAACTTTGATAATGAGTTTAGTGGCTTAGATTCAACGACAGTTCTTGCAATGTGAATAACAGGGAGTTGGCTGTAGTCTTTCAGTCTACTTTTTCTCTCCTGTCATAATGATGGAGTCCTTCAGGCTCTATTTGTACATCCGAATAAGTACAGTTCCTGCAGTGCTATATAATGCTTGTGCCACGCAAGCACAACCTGGGTGCAGTGGTGTTTATTAACATTGAAAAAATTTCATCAGGCAATGGCTTGTGTCAGGATTGTCAAGCTTTTCACTGAAGTCCTGTTTTTGCCTGTTGTTTCTAGCCCTCTGTTTTCTGTCTTTGGTTTAAACCTCAAGGGCCCAGAGGCTTTCTACAGTGCCTTGTTCTTTGTGCGTTGAGCTCGTTCATGTTTGGCTGGCACGTGCATGAAAAAGCAATACTCCTTGCTATTCTGCCTTTGAGGTAAGTGCATTTTGTATGTAGTAGTTGGCCAAACTGAACCTGCAGCCACTTGTTGAGGAATCTTCAGAGAGGATCACTCTGTGTTCAGTATATTTCAGAAAATGAACATGTTTATAGAATGCCTTAAGCTGCTAAGTTTTAGTGCGCTTCAAGTAAATTAATTTCAGGCACAATAAAACGTGGCTGCCTTTGCAATATAATGTGCTGGTGCTAGTACAGCATATGCAGTGAGGTGTTAAACAGTATCTTTTATGCCATACTAACAATGGCTTGTACTTTGTACAATAGTTTGCATTGATAGAAGCTTTCAGTCGAGCATTATTGGTGGTAGCTGATTCCTGTATCAGCTCTGTGGGGCACAGCAAAGCTTTGTACTTAGACATGATAGGAAGAACAGAAGCATATGATGTTGGGATGATTAAGCAACCAGTTTAGGAGTCTGACACAGGCCTACGCACTACATGCACCACTCTCTTGTGTCTCTTTGAATGCTGGGTTGTATTAAGATGCATAGTATACAGAAAATCTGTTTTGATTCAGATGCTTGATTGCTATTAGAATATTTTTTAAAAAAAGAAAATAAACCATGTTTATGAAAGAATGGGGTTCAGAATTTAGGTTGCATTTAGACTCATACTCAACAGTATTCATTTACCTTCCCCTTGAAGCCTCCTTTTCATAGTGACAGCTTGGGAGCAGGCTTGATAAAATGTTTCACTTATGATGTGGTGGAGAAAAGCAGGTTGGTTGCTTTAGTCTTTAGTTTCTCCCACTGCTATTACTGCTTTTGTGCAGTGCATTCATTGCACCTGAGAAGTCCAAGACCTATTCATTGTGTCTTGTGGCTTTGCCTTTTAAAGATAAATTAATCAGCTTGCCTAGCTTGAAGCATTTGACACTGCTGTCATATCAAGCTGAACAAGCATTTGTAGTTGATGAAGTTCTCTTTCTCTCTGAACAGTTAAGTTAGAGATCTACACCAGCAGGGACAAATGTGAAAATATTGTAGCCTTTTAGCTCCCAGGCAGTTCAAGCCTTGATGAGTGCTGTGTTCATATTTAAAATGCTAGGTAGATTGTTCAGGAGCCAACTGAGGAAAGGGACATTCTGCACTAGGCTTGGCAGGAACAGTATGTGGTTTCTACCAAAAGGACTTTATGCCTGCCTGGAGTAGAAGTGAGACCACAGTTCGTAAGCTGCCTGACCACTGCTGCTACAAACTGTATTTTCCTTGTTCAGAAGTTTAGTGAGATTTAAACTCCTGAAGTGAGAATTGTGGGAGGGAAGGAATTTAGCACTGGAAAAACCAATGGAAGGAGAAAACGTAGGGATGACAATGTTGGCAGCCAGCTGCAAAGGATGAAGACCATCTGTAGAGAACTCCAGACCTTTCTGATGTTTGTGTTCAGTGGGTGTGTGGTTTTCTGGCTGATTTTTTTCTCCTGCATTTTTATCTCTGAGGCCATATGGTTTGGAAGCAGGAGAGACTTCATCACAGGTCCAGTGTTTGGGGGGACTGGGATACTATGAAACTTTGACCTGTTCTTCAATCTCTTGTGAATTGTGTAGTATTTTGCTAAAATTAAGTTTCTTTAGTAAAAGACCAAAGCATAACAAGTTCTTGTCACTTTTAGCTTGTTGTCTGTTCAGAGAGCAAAGGATGCTGGCATCTACTTGATTTTGACAACAACAGGGCACTTCTCCCTTTTTCCATTGTTGTTCACGCTGCCAGGTAAAGTGTTTCCCTTCTTTTTGTGCTTTCATCTTACTGCTTTGGGGTTGTTTTCCAGAGATGATGTGCAGGTAATTGGTTTGGATTATTTTGTGTAGTAAGCTGAAAGTTGCAAGAGTCTGTATGTTGGCCTGTTTCTGTAAATACAAACTCTCCAATTAGTGAAAAGAAGTGTTGGTTTAAAAGGCTGTGGAAGAGGCATAGGCTTTAAGTTGAAATAGAGATGGAAAATTGTCATAGTCATTTGTTATCCCTCATTCTGCCACAGCTTGAGAAGCTTCTCCCTAACATAACCACATGAAGCAAAAGTTATAAAGACAATTTGAAACCACAAACCTAACAGGCTGATTTTCCAGCTGACTCCTACTTCATGCTATCAGTAATGTGCTTAAACTAAAAATCATGCAGCAGAATCAGTTAAATCAGTATGCGTACGGACAGATTTGTCTTTGTGACCAAAAGCTGTTCCTTCCTTCCTCCTCTTTCAATTAATCAAGGGTCTGTCTGCTTCACTTAAACCCTAGGCCATCATAGCTACGACAATGCTGTAACACTGTATTGATTATCATCCTTCTGGGAGAGTTCATATCCAGATATGCACACTCTTATGGTCTGATGCTGCTTACTTGGAGTAGTGAAGCTTGAGGGGAAAAAAAAATCAACTTTCTCTGCCTTTATTTTTTTTATCTTCCAAGCAACCTAGAACTAGATAGCACCAATTGATTGCCAGCCCTGTATTTTCTGATTTATTTTTTAAATAGGAAAATCTTATTTGCAGTGCTATCGTAAATTGTAATTATAATTAATGTGTTCATTATGTTTCTAGATAATTGAAGTGTATTGCAAATGCTTGGCATTTGCTTTAGTAAATATCTATGCTTATTTATAGGTGTCCTAAGCAGTAAAACATTTAGTTCTGTGTGGAGAAAATAATTAAGTTAGACAATGCAGTGTGAATAGTAGGATTTAAAGATACTGCAATCTATATGGCAAAAGGTTTTTGTAATTAATTTTTAAAGTACTTTATGTTCGTTGTGTTTCAGAACTTCCAATTAAAATACTGCTTATGCTGCTGTTTACTGTTTATAGCTTCTCTTCGTTGAAATCTCTATTCAGGTAATTAAAGAAACTTGTTCTAAACACCAAGGACAAAACCATTTCTTCTGTCACTGGGAATGGTGGTGTTGGAAGGTGCAAACAGCACAGAAAACTGATGCTGAAGTATCAAACTGAAGAGTTGCCAGCCAAAAGATGCCTCCTGAGAAGAGAACAGGGGCAGCAACAAGCCCTAAGTTAGGATTATCATAACACATCCTTGTTATGTTTGAATTGCAACAGCTACCCAGTTAGTCCTGGCAGGCTGCAAATCCCCACCTGCTTGCTGCGTGGTTAAAGCACAGAGACGTAACACTGTAGCTTGTGAGGATTTAATTCAGTATTGCAGCACTTAATACAGTGAGTTACTGGAAGACTGTTTATCCACGCCAGCAGTTACAAATACTGCTGTGCTTTTTTGCAGTAGTAATTAGTATTTTAATGTGTCGAAGGGGCAGGTTATAAATAAAACATACACTTACGAGCTGTAATTTGTCAGCAAATCTGCAAACACTTGGTTGTCAGAACACACAATTGCCCAAAGCATCCTGTGTGTTTTTGCACACTGCTGATTTCCTACCTGCTTAACCAAAGATAGTGTTTATCCTTTTAACCCTGTAGTCTTCGCTTTCCTATTCCCTAAACTTTTCCTGGCTAAACCAAGCTGTAATGAAAGTTGTCATAAATGCTAAACTGCTTTTTGTAGGTGATCTGCTTTCAGCCACTGTTCTTCTCCACTTAATAGCCCAGAATTCAATCATTCTGTCTCAAGAGCTCTAACTAAAAAGCTCTGTAGCAGCTTAGTTTGTCTAGAGGTGGAACTTTTGCAGATTTCTTGTTGCTAACTTTCTAAAACAAACACATTCCTTCCAGAAAAAACATGAATCCCCTTGTAAACTACCTGCAGTCAAAAACCTATCTTCAGTGCCCTTTTCAAGAGGCATTGGCTCATACATCCTATGGAAAGCTTACGAGAAGGGGGAAGAGGTTAAGATAAATTTGACATTTCCAGTCTTTGAACGTAGAACAACTTGAGTCAGACAAGTGTGTGTATGAGTCTCTGGTCACTGAAATGGTGTGAAGCAGAGCAGCTGATGAGATTTCTACTTGGATTCCAGGGCATCTTGGAATGTGGTGTAAAAGCCACAGGATAAGGAAATTGGCTGTACTCTGTTATCTGTGTTTGGTTTGTTTTTTCCAACTGAAACTCTTTAAATTGTTTTTTAAAGCTGTAATGTGAACCAAAGGGTGATATTCTTTACACTGGTCACCAGTGATAGCTGAAAAACAATAGTTTTTTTAGATAACATCATGTATTTTAACACTATCTTTTTTTTTTAATTCCTCTAACAGGAGAGAGAGGCCTCTCCTTAACTGGCTTGAAACAATCTACCTCGCCCAACTAGTGCCTTTGGAAATCTTCTGTGAAATTATATTTCCTCTGACTCCCTGGAAACAGCACTTTCCTTTTGTCCCTCTGTTGCTGACCTCTGTGTACTGTGCTCTGGGCATCACGTACGCCTGGCTGAAACTCTATGTCTCTGTCTTGACTGAACGAATTTCTGTTAAACAAAAAGCTGAGTAAAGCCTCAGTGCTGGGACCAGTCCCAGTTTTGAAGGGATTATCCAGCACAGTGAAGGGTTGTCACAAGAACATACAACTCTTGGTAAGACATGGCATATGTGTACCATCACCACAGGGGAAGTTTTTCTTCCAATACTTCTGTACTGCCCAACGAGGATACCTCCAACCAGAAGCGCATATCACAACAACATGGGATGCGGTGAGATGCCACTTGCTGTGGATGAACTGTGAAGCTTAACAAGGTCTAGATTTCTGTCCTGAGGAAAACCTGCCAGGCTTTCCCATTGCTGTTTGTATTTGAATAAAAATCACTGTGGCAAATTACAAGGGATCATCGCTGTGTAGAAGAAAGCGTAACTGCATTCTGTGGAATATGTACATTGAAAACTTGGTATTTTTGGTTTGAGCATTTCTTGTAGTTTTTGTCATATCTAAGCCCTACTTTTTGAGGGATACCTGCACAGGTATCTGACTGGGAACTGTCCTGAGGTGCTTCATCAGACTCTTGAGCACCTGAACCTCAAAATTTAAATTAGTTGCTTAATATTGTCTGTGTCCCTTTGATCTTTGCAAAGACTCTATGAAAGAAGGAGGGACTTTACTATTCTTGTCATCATACTTATGTTGGTAGACCAGATTTCCTCATTTCAGATGCATGCCTCAATTTCGAGGTGGATGGGTTCATTATACTCTTTATGCTCTTTAAATATTTTGGATGATAAACCAGAGCATGGCTCTTGTAAGGGCAGTGAGTGGATAGTAAAGTAGTCACTGTGGCCATTTGTGTAACCTAACAGCTTGTACATTTAAACTTTTCACAGCCAGTGAGTTTATTTTTGGACCTTTTCACTCTGGTTTTCATTACTTTCTCATAGTTTCTAGTTTTTCTACCTCATTAGCTGCTTTGCCACACTTCTTAGCAGCTGTGACTGCTGGCAGTGCTTCAGTGTTGCTTCCATCTGTATTCTACCTTCAGTCTAAAACTCAGAACTCAAAAGGCAAATACAACTCTTGTCTTTATCCATCTATAGATGCTGTCCTGTGTAGGAAAATGATAAGATCCAAAAAATAAACCCTCTCTGTGCTCTTCTCCAGCAGCGCCTTTGCAAGCTGAGCTGAAATCCTTCAAGGCCTCCTGCCTCAGCTTCAGTATCTCCTGCTAAGGAGTGGTGTCAGCCCAAGCTCCTCCTGCCTGCAGAAAAGCTAAATAATAAATTTTCAGGAAAGAGGCTGGGGATCCTGTGTGCTTGAGGTTTTTTTATGGTTATTCTGAAAAGGAATTGGGTTTGATTTTAGGGTTTAATTAAACCCCTGATTTAATGACAGAGTGGCCTCCCTGGCACTGCACAGGCAGTGGGGCCCAGCTGCTTCACCCTGAGAGCTGCGGGAACCCTCACCCGATCCCCCATAAAGTCCCCTGACTTGCGGGGGTTGGGGGGTGGGTTTGTGGGCTGGGGAGATGGGGTAGGGTACTTTTTTTCTGTTAAATACCGAAAATCGGGGCAGGAACCCAAGTGCACGGCGGAGAGCCTGGCGGAGGGAGCTCGCTGCTGCACCGCTCCGCCC
>NW_010156931.1:0-3614 GCF_000695765.1 Mesitornis unicolor
CACCATGGTCTGGAGACCCCTGGTATGGCCTGGGGACCCTCACCATGGCCTGGTGACACCACCATGGCCTGGGAACCCCATCACAGCCTGGGGACTTCTACCATTGCCTGGGGACCTCCCCCATGGCCCGGGGACCCTGGGATGGCCTTGAGAACCTGTCACAGCCTGAGGACCCCTACCATGGTCTGGGGACCTCTGCTATCACCTGAGGACCCCCAACCACAGCCTGGGGAGTTCTGTCATTGCCTGGGGACTCTGCCCTGGTCTAGGGACCATGCCACAACCTGAGGACCCTGCCATGGTATGGGGACCTCCATCATGGTGTGGAGAACCCCCGGCACCATGAACCTCATGGTCTGGAGGACACAAGGCCTTCAGGGACACCCTGGCATGGGTTACAGCCAGCAGCGCTCACCCTGTGCAGGGGATGGGCAGAGCCGGACGCGGGCACAGGCAGGGCTGGACAGGCAGGAGATGCCCTGGGGAGTTTTGGGGGTGCTGGCAATTTCCTGCCGGGTGAGTCATGGCTTCACCATCCCCACGCCAAGGAGCCACAGGGCCAGCACTTTCGGGAAGTGAAAGAGGCACCAGGAAAGCACCCTGAGAGCCCGCAGCCACGCAAGCCTGACCACGCACATCCCTGGCCCGGCCAGCATGGCGCAACCGCCAGCACCGCGGATTGATGGGGTCTGCTGCAGGGTGGGAAAGAGGGGTGTCCCCCAAAGGCACGGCATCCCCAAAGACCATGTTCCCAGGGCAGCGCGGGTGGGCACAAGGAACCAAGGTGACGGCAGAGTCCTGCATCCTCTGATATTGGGGTGGTGGGGACAGCAGGGGCTCTCCAGTTCCCGCAGGCCTGGGCAGCGTAGGAGGAAGCTGTGGGGAAATGACGGAGTGACAGCACTTGCGCCACTGGCCCCTTCCGGGGCAGCTGTGGTGTCTGGCCCTGACAAGGGTGGGCGTCATCACAGCCCCAGCAGTTTGGGGCTGGGGTCTCCCAGCTGCCGGGGGCCGGCACACAAGCACCAGCCCCACACATTGACCCCAAACATGGGCCCAGCTCTGCCCCACACAGCAACCCTGAAGCATCCCCTTGCTCTCTGCCTCACACATCGCCCCTCGCTCTGCCCCGTGGCGGCGCTGCACGGGGGCAGCCAGACCCCAGCCCTCCCGGTTTCACTGGAGAAATTGGGCAAACACGGGCGTTGCGAAAGGTGGAAATCCCGCCCTGACGGCGCTTCCTTCCAGCAGCTCTTGAAAACGCTGCGTGTGCCGACAGCAGGCTCAGAGAGCACCCAAGGATTGACGCTACCAGCCGGACAGGCAGGACCGGCAGGACAGGCAGGAGCAGGCAGCCCAGCGCCACAGCACAGGCACCAGCAGGTCTCTGCCCAGGTTTTCGCAGCCAGCAGAACGATGGCGTTCGTCCCTGATTTGGACACTCTGGAGAGCAGCAGGTAAGTGTGGCTATGCCACAGGGACGATGCTGCCCTGGTGCCATGGTGGCCCTGGCTTCACCATCTCTCTTTGCCTTTTAGCCTGAACGAGGAGACGTTTTATGACCCCGACTGCCTCCTCCTGCAGAAGGTAACACTGGGGCAGTGGGAACAGCAAGACCCCTGTGGTGGGGAAGCCAGGCTCTCACCCCACATCCCCTTCCCTCCCCAGAAACCCCACCTGGACGTGGAGATGACATCGCCCGAGGTGGGCATCCAGGTGATGGTGACCAAGGGACACCCCGCCAGGACCTTTCGCCGCGCTGCTGTCCTGGTGGCAGCCGTGACCAAGTTCCTGAAGCAGCCGGCATGCAAGGACTTTGCTGACAGCGACCTCGGGAGCTTCCTGGACGATATTTTTGGTATGGAGGGATGGTGTCTGGGTGCCACCCCACCCGGGGGATGCTCTTGGGGGCTGCTCTTGCACCCGGCTGCATCAGCATTCCCCTGACCGCCTCCCTCCCTGCAGAGCCCGTCTCCTTCCAGCGGATTGAGGACAGCTATGCCGGGGCTCCCGTCTACCGCTACACCCGCTCACAGTCCTTCGACATCCTCGACATCGACCAGAAGTGCTTCGTGCTGGAGTCGCCCACCCAGCTGGTGGCCCTGCACCTGCAGGGACCCTCTGCTGGGCGGAAAGGTGAGGGGACACAGTCCAGACCCAACATCCCTGTCCCCAACCCCGGGACCACCTGGGAGCCACCCTACAGCCCCGGGACCACCCATTAACCCACGCCTTCTCTCTGCAGTGAAGCTCAACATCGCTCTGTATCGTCCCCGGTTATCGCAGGGCGGCCTGGGGACCGGGCAGGTGCCGGTGGCACTGGGCATCAAGGGTTACCAGCTCTACATGTCATGCGTGATGAGCGGCGCCAAGCCCGTGCTGCAGCTGGAGGTGAGCTGAGGGGTCTCGCCAGCTCCGTCCCCCGTGGCGCTGGGGGCTCCAACCCACCCTGAGCCCTGTTTCGGTTTCCTCCCTGCTCGTAGGAAGCTGACATCAGGAGGGACATCGAGAGCGTGGAGCTGACTCGCTTCATCTTCTACCGCCTGGACAGCCCGGCTGAGGGCACCACCCGCTTCGAGTCGGCTGCCTTCCCCGGCTGGTTCATCTGCACCTCCCTGCAGCCCCGCCAGCCCGTGGGCATCACCAACCAACCCGACCAGGTCAACATCGCCACCTACGAGCTGAGCGGGCGCTGAGGAGCCCCTGCGCCTTGCCCAGCCCAACCCAACCGGCAGTCACCGGTTTTCAGGCCGTATGTACCGAGTACAAACCCCCCCAGCCGAGACCCCCATCCTCCCCATCTATTTCAGGTGAAATAGCAGCTCTGGGCCCCGTGGGCCCGAGTCATCCCAATTGGTACTTATTTATTGTCTCCGTGCAATGCTTTTATACTTATTTATTGTGTCCGTCCCTCGCTTTTAACTTATGCGCATTTTTGTTGGAAATATTGTGGTTTTGTTATTGGGAATGGGAGTTTTTGTTGGTGATGGAAGTGGAAATAAAAGGTTTCCCAGGATGGTGTGGCTCAGCTCGTTGCTTTCACAGGGCTTCAATGATGCAAGGGTGGTTTATGAATGTGAGAATCCTGGTGTTTCAGCTGCCCTGAGAGGCTCTCCAGGCCTGGGCACAAAGTCTAGGGGATGAGGGATGACATAGCCCAGGAACCACCCCACACCCAAGGAACTGCCTCAGACCTGGGGACTGCCCCATACCCGGGGACTGCCCCATCCCCATGCTCACTCTGCAGCTGGGGAGGTGGCTGGGGTGGGTGTCCCATGGGTGGGGGTCACCCGTAGGCCCTGGCAGCCACCCGGGACCACCACCTCTGCGCCAGCCACTGCCACAACAGCTCCCTGAGGCACGGCATGGTGGGCCATAGGGTGGCGTGACATTGCGTGGTGTGGCTGATGTGGGCTGGCATGGGATGGTATGGCATGACATGACCTGGTGTGTCATGACATGGCATATCATGAAGTTCAACAAGGCCCAGGGCAGGGTCCTGCACCTGGACAGGGGCAATCCCCAGCACAAACCCAGGCTGGGGGAGAATGGATGAGAGCAGTTGAGGAGAAGGACTGGGGGCGTTGGGTGATGAGAAACTCAACATGAGCCAA
>NW_010156932.1:0-277 GCF_000695765.1 Mesitornis unicolor
ACCCCCCAAAACCCCTAAAAATTATGTAACCCCCAAAACCCCATAATCCCTCCAAAAACCACTTGAATCCCCCCAAAACCCCGTAAATTCTCTGAAAATCCCCTAAATCTCCCCTTAAAAACCCTCCAAAACCCACCCAAAACTCCCCTAAATACCCCTAAACACCCCCTAAATCTTCCCCAAAATCCCTAAATGTCCCCCAAAACCCCCTAAATCCTCCCACCACACCCCCTAAACCCTTAAATCTCCCCCAAAACCCCCAAACCCCTTAAATACC
>NW_010156933.1:0-752 GCF_000695765.1 Mesitornis unicolor
CATACAGCCAGGAGCTCTCTCCACCCCAGGGATGGACTTTGTGCTGGAAAACTCCCTGCTCCCAAGTTAGCTAACCAAATTAAGTTAACTTTATCATGTTAAGTCAATTTATTACACCAGCAAGTGAACAGCATGCTTTTGGCTGAAGCAAGCCAAGTGAAATATGGGTAGGGCATAAGAGTACATTCATGATTGATCTTAACCTCTGGGAGCTGGTGTCTTGGTGCAGACCCACACTCAGGTGGGTTTGGCTGCAAGATGCTCATGCAGAAGCGCTGGCATTTCCAGGTTCCTGCTCTCTTCTCCGCTTGGGCAAAGCCTCTGAGTCACCACTGTCTTCATGTCTCATTAGGTCACTCACCTGCAGGTAAAAGCTGAGTATGCTGCTGCCTTTCTTACAAACTAGAATTCCTCCCTGTTCTTAAGTGTATGCAATGCACAGGAAGGTGGCACTAGCAGTCAGGTCAAAGATACTCACTTAGTCAGACTGAAAAAGAGTAAAAATACTTTTAAAAATCCCTCCATAAAAACACCATCTACATATTTTTAAACAATTTAATGAGAGCCTGCTGACATTTCTCTGTTAATTGTGTCTGGTATACTTACAGCTTCTACCAGCTGAATTCTATTTTGTGAAACTGAAAGCATGTACGTTTTGGTTTTCATTTTTACCTTGAACCTGTGATTTTTCAGTGACTGTTTGAGAGAGGAATTTTGGGTTTTTTTTGCCATTCCCCCTGTGTATCACCAGA
>NW_010156934.1:0-10714 GCF_000695765.1 Mesitornis unicolor
AAGAGAGAGAGTGTGAGGGGGTGGGCGGGAGTGAGACGTGTCCCAGAGCAGGAGGCGGGAGGAGCGGGCCTTGCCCAGCCCATCCCATCCCCGGGGCGTCGTCCCGTGCCTCGTCCCTCTCCTGCCGCCGTGGCCGCCTCTTTTGCGCTCTTTGCCGGAGGCCGTTCTCTGTTTCTGCCATCTTCCCTCTTGCTGTCGCTGCTTCTGCTCTGGAGGCTGCGAGAGCCGCGATTTGAAGCCTGCACAGCCCTGCCCCTCGTCCCTCGCCTGGGCCCTGGTTTCCCCCGTTTGCTCGGAGAATGAGGCGATCGCTGCGGATGTTGTAGAGACTCATGAAATAGATCCAGGGGCTTCCTCGCCCGTTTTCATTGGGGTTTGTGTGTTGTTATAAATCTCGTGAGCAGAGTTGTCCTTTGTAATAAAATTGAGAGTGGGCTTGGGAAGAGAAGCGAGGTGAGTTTTGGTTCCCAATGGAAGGTTGTCCTGTGGGGCTGTCCCTCAAGGTCAGCCTTCCCAGTTTCAGTGCTCCTGCTGCCCTTCAAGTTCTGGCCCTCCAAAAGACCTGTTTGAATGTTTCATTCTGATAAGTACTTTCTAAAGCCGTTTGTATCGGTGCTGCATTTTCTTTAATGTATTACATTGTATATTGTGAACACAAAGCAGCCATGTAATGCGTGTTTGTAGTCAAAGCTTTAAAGGAGAGAGGGCTGCTGAAATGAGGTGTATCCCTGGCTGAAAGTATCTTGTTCTGATGGGAAATGTCAGGGGTTTTTTCCTAATCCTAAACAGATATTTCTTATAATTAGTATATTTATTATTTCAGGATAGTACAGTAGTTACAGTACTGAAAATTGAGGGAAAAGTACAAGAGAAAGCCAGTTTCTTCCCTCCCCCCCTCTTTTTTTCCCCTTTTCCTATGGTTTTATTCTCAAGCCGTTCTGAGCTTGCTCTGTAGCCACAACTTCTTCACTGAGGAGTTCTCTTGTGATGGAGAGTTTCCTTGCTTTCATACACTGCTTGGTTTTTGGTTGGTCCTCCCTCCAAAAATAGAAGAGTATTGGCTTCATAGATGCAGATGCTCTAGAGCTCTGCTGGGGGAAGCAAAATGATAATGCCAGTAATGCTGGTTTTGCTCCCAGGTGAACAGATTGAAAAGTGAGGAAAAGATGACAGTAAAGCATAAAAGTGGTGGATGGCAAGTGGCAAAGTGAAAGAAAACTGGTTAGCTACTGTCATCATCATTAATGTAATAAGTGAACAATAGTTAAGATGGAGCTTTAGCAGCATTTCACATTCTCCTTGGATTTTCCATACTGCTGTGCTGGTGTAATGTGTCTTATTGCCAGTATCTGTCAGAAAGGATGAACAGTCAATGATTCCAGTAGACTGGGGTCCCGTTTTTGCTTGCCTGCTGTCATATGTAGAAATTACTTTAGCAGTGTCCTGTAGGAAGAAGAAAAATAGCTTTCTGCCTGACAGAAGAGTCATTTCAAACTAATTTTCTGTATGCTGTACTTTTCTGTTCGTGCTTTAACTTTTTTAGCAGATACAGAGAAACAAAATAATGAGACACCTAATGTATTTTCTGCCAGCTCCTACTCCATAACATTTCCTGTCGTATCAGTGACACGTCTTTCCTTTTCCTTTTTTTAACAACTAATTTAATACTGAAGTATAACATGGTATTGATTTTCAGGTAACTGTATATGGAGCGCAGTTGTCATCAGAAGCTTGCAGAGAGCTGGGCTTTTCCAGTAACTTGCTGTGCAGTTCTTGCAGCCTTCTTGGGCAGTTCAGCCTGAATCAGCTGGATCCGTTCTGCAGACAGTGCTGCCAAGAAGAAGCTCAGTTGGAAACCAGAAAGGTGGGCTTTGGACCAAATCCTTTGTGCAATAATGTCACACATTGCGTTATGTTTATGAAACTTCATTTTAAAAATATAAATAATCCGGATGATAATATCAAAAGGAAAATGCAACGTTTCTTGATAGTCCAATAATATAGAGGGTCTGGCTTTGCAGACTTGCTCTCAAATAATGTCCCTGTTTGAGCAGAGGAAGCTTTGATTCTCTGACATTTCTTCTCTAGTGTGAAGTGACTAATGGGAGCCATGTCCAGCTTCTTGAAATGGAAAGATGTATGGGGTGTGAAGAGGGCAAAAAAAGAGGATAAGGAGACAGCTATTGCTTGGTCATTGACCTGTGGTGCAATGGCCTGGGTAGTTCTGTCCTTGGGAACAAAAGGCTGTGCAGCCGTCGGGTCAATTCGTGCAGGGGCGTGAACCTGACAGAAGCAGAGCTGCTCAACTCCTTTCTGCAGCAGTGAGAACAGCTGTGCTCTGGCAGCTGGAAGTACTGGGGAAAGGCTGTGCTTCAGTCAGTTAGGCTTTAAAAAAAATCTGCCTATGGTTCTTAACAGAATCACTGTTAGGCACAGTATATTAAATATCAGTAAGTAAATGTTTGAGGTTTGTAGATAATAATTAGTAGTTCCTTAAATTAAGAGACTGTTAAGGTAAGAGGTAAGACTGTGAATTGTTCTTTCATGTATGGACAAAAGAATGCTTGCAGTAATATTTCAGTACAGTGTTTATGGGACTTCATATCTAATACTTTGTCTTTGCTAGATTTATACGAATCTTACAAAGGAAAGTTTGTCTCTGGAAAATGCTCCAGTTCTTTTATATATATATATTTATATACACACATATATATTTTATATGTATGTAAGTATGTACATATCTCTACATGTAAATACACACAAAAGCTGAAAAGTTTCAGATTAAAATCTAAAGAAATGTACTAAAAGGAATGGAAAAACAGAAAAGGGTCTCCAGCTGCGCTGTGGTTGTGTGCCACAACCAGTAACAGTTGTGGTAGCAGCAGGGCTTCCTGTCCTCACGTCAGAAGTGGATGCTTTTCTTTGTTCGGGTAATATTCTTACAGTTTTGCCTCCGTGGGTGTAAGATCCAGCACAAGGACCTGTGGAGCGGGATAATTTGTGTTGTCATTTGTTGGGAAAATAAACGAGAGGAGTTATGTTGCATTTCTGTCAGTGTTGTTTCTGAGGAAAAGAATTCTCAGTAATTTACTCAAGGATGTAACTTGGTTTGCATTGTGAACATTGCATTAATGGAAGTTGGATCAAAGAACAGACCTTAAATCAGTATTTTCCTGATGATCCTGGATCAGACCTAGATTTCACCATGTGGCTAATCACGCTTCTTGGGTAAGACTGATCAAATGCCATTCTGTGGTCAGGGCTTTACGTTGTGAATGTTTTTAGTCTGCAAACTTTTTCCGTTTTAGTCATGCTGAATGTAGTCAAACAAAAAGCACGGGGCTGGCCAGTCTCTCAAGGGTGTTCAACAAATGCCTTCCCAGTGACCTAGATTTTGTTGTGTCTTCATAGGAACCGAGAGTTTGTACATCATGAGTTGCTTTTTAAATCTGTTTGTGTTGGTTTACGGTTTCGTTTCTTGTGCTTCGTAGTAAATACGCACAAGCGGCTGCTGAGCACAATTCGGTGTACACCTTGATTATGATTTTCTCTTACTTCCGTGACATTTTTGGAGAAATTTAATACAGACGATCCAGAGATTTGGAGCTAGCATGTTAAGTATCAGCCTGAATTACAGAATTGGTTGTGATACTGTTCTCAGCATTATCACACCCGGGTTTGAGTGCAGGCTGTCTGTATTGTGTGTGAGCAGAAATGCTGGATCGTTCCAACCTTATGGTTCTGTGGTTGAGTGCTAAATGACAGCGTCGTTTCTAATATTCTTCTGAATGCTGTTTCAGAAGGTGGAAATTTTTTACACTGTTACCACTACTAGGAAATGTATGTTTTGGATTTGCTGATTTTTATTAATTTATTTTTTAACTTGTATTGAGTAACTTCCCTTGAAGGCTGCTCAGTGGAAAATCCGTGTTGGGAGAACTGACCACGCAGACTCGCCATGTTTTGAATTGACTTGTGTTTTAACATAGTGCTGGTTGTAATAGGTGTCTGTAATTGGGCTTGAGGTTTCACTCTTACGAAAAATTAACAACGTAATTAGTAGTAGCTTCTTGCTTAAGTAGTATTTTCATGGTATGTGTACAGAATAGGAAACCTGGATGCTGCCTCCTGCTGTGTTTCTTCATGTTACTGTAGGAATCTTCTTTCTAATGAAAAGTTGACAGTCCAAGAGGGCATGGATGTTAAAAATCTTGAAAGATTTTCTCCTACCCTCTTACTTGAGGAATTTTTTTCACTCTAACTCTAACTCTAAAAAACAGCGTCTAGATGTGAGGTGTCTGACTTGCTGATTGGCACCCTCGCATGTTGCTCAGTTCCAGAGCAGCGGTGCTCTGGGCTTTGCTGGTGCTGTGCCTACGTGCTTGAACATCCTCAACGTGCTTGAACATCCTCAAGGTACATGAATCTTTTCTTTTCTGAGCCATGATTCCAGCACATGGCCCAGCTTGGTCATTGTATGAGCAAATACGCGTTCCCATCACACGACACAGCATGTTGGTAGCCTAACAGACTTGCAAACTGTTAGAATTGCAGGGCAGACTTCAGAATTTTAAGCTAATTCTTCTTATAATTATGTGGCAAGTGTTAGAAATAGAGAAAGCAAGAGTTAGTTTATCACATGACTTGTGCCTGAGTTTTATATAAGAATTTAAAGGTAAGAGGATAGTGTGTTTATTTGTATGTTTATTCGTATGTATTGTTGCTACTTTTCACAAATAATCTCTGAAATATGCCCAGTCCTAAAAATACTTGGTGCTGAATAGCACCAGTGCAACCTCAAATGAGATGTTTACAGATCTCAACTGTTTCATATCCTTGAAAGTTATGTATTAATCTTGGTCTTGTTCCTGGGACATTGTGGAAAGCAGCTGTGAGATGCTCTTGTTACCCAGTACTTGCTCTTAACTTCTTCTAACACCTGTCCAATGAAATATTTGAATTACTTCATCATTGCACTGTGCATAAAGTGAAAGAAAAAATCTTGCTATTATTTTCTCCTCTTCCAGAGATTTTCTGTTCCCTTTCAGACTAATTCAGAACTAGCTTGAACAGTATTGCTGTAGACAGCTGCAAGTTTTAAGCCCCAGTCTGTCGGATGCAGAGCGCTGCTGGTGTGTACAACGTCGAAGGATGAAATGGAGGTGAAGCTAACTGTGCGTGAAATTGTAGTAGCAGGAGAGACTGTCCATATTTTGCAGTAGCTGAAAATAGCCGCACTCCATCTGCAGCTTCACTTACGCTGTGTGATCGTTTCAGGCATAGCTATAAGCACATTCCATTAATTGCACATTATAATCTTAGATTTATCTCCGCAATAGATGCGTGTCAAAATCCAAACTGATTCTAAGAATCAACTCTGATGGAATTTGCAATGCATTAAACTTCACAGTTGCGCTGTGCAGGATTGCTGCAAGCCTTAAAAGTCATCAGTATTTCTAAACAAAGCTTTGAAATACATTTTGCTCACCAAGATGTGTTGAACTTCAGCATTTTAAATTTCTGTTGTGAAGTGTCTGTCATGTGATGTTGCAGAGTTTGGTGCATTAGATAACGTGACATGGGGTGTAAGCAAAAGTTGTCCAGGAAAATTGAGACATGAAAATGGATGGTTTAAATGGGAAGCTCTTAGGGGCAACATCACCCGTGTCTATCGTACGCTATTTCTTAATAGTTTACGATTCTCCTGTGAAACAAGGCAAACATAATGATACAGAAGTCCATGTGCATACTTAAAGTTACATAGAAATGGGCAGTAACTGCAAAAACATCTGAGATCCTGAGATTCTTAGCAGCTTTCTTGTGCACATATTCAGAGCTGTCAAAATGTGATGAGCTGTCAGAGCACAGTTTAATAATTTATTGGAATGTCTGGCCTCTCCATTGCTAAGATAATGAGAAATTTAGGATTCTTTTTCACCACATCTGTACTAGCCATAACAATATAAATAGCTAAAATGTTTCAGAAGCTTGAAATAGATTATTGTACTGTAAGAGGAGAGGTTTCCAACTTTACATTCTTCCCACAGCAGTAAATAGAAGAACACGTTAAGGTTACTTTACATTCAGATCCCTGTTCTACATCCTGCCTGAACCTAAAACGACTTTCAGTGTTTATGACTGCTGTTTGGAAGTTAATGCGGGTCTATGGACATAACCTCATTAGCTGCAGACAAACAAACGGATACGATTCAGAAAACAGTGGTATTTGGTGACCTTTACGTACTGTGCTTTCTCAACACTTTGAGTAATGCTGCCAACACAGCACCAATTGAAGAGAAAATCCTAAGACTGCATACTAAAACACTGGAAAATGGGGAGAAAAGTCGAAGCACAGGGAAAGCTTTCCCAGGGTTTTATTACAATTTCCATTGGGTGAGCGTGCGTTCAGTGCAGTTCCATTGAGCAAAGCACGGCAGCCAGGCTTGGAGCAGAGCCCTTCCCTTGTTGTGTTGTATCTGATGTGGTGCTTAACCACGTGCCTTGACATTTCTGCAGGAATATCATATCTGTTTTCACTGCATCAAGCTGAGATTCTGTACCTTGAAAGTCCTTGCTACTTGAAACTGTGCAAAGTAATTTTAAGATGTGAATTATTCAGCCTGTTCCAGCACTGCAAAACCACAGAAGTTGGTCTGCTGGAAGGGGAGCCTGGTCTCTGACGTGGTCTCTGACGTGGTCTCTGGCCCCTTCACCCACATCAGCCACCTGGTTTTGTGCATAGTATCACACCACTTAGGAGAGGGTTTTGTGGGTGAAGCGTAGGGAGTAAGGGGTGATATACAGAAGAAGAGTGGATTACCCGTGTTTAGCCAATGTGATAATTAGCTGTTAACATTCAGCTTGGTGCGTTCAGAAGAAAAGCTGACTCTTCATTGCACTGAAAGGTAAAAAATTACCCTATAGGCAAATTCACTTTTCTGTAGTCTCCTTTATATGTGCTCATCACAAAGTTGTCACTCAGGCCTTTAAACGTGCTAGGGTAGGAGATGGATGTTGGTAGCGTGGATGCAGAAACTGTTCCTCAGAATGGGCCATTTCAGTCCTAATGGGCAATATTTGTGTTCTCCTTACGATGTCATTAAAACCAGTTCTTTGGGTGGAGTTGGTGTGAGACCCCTCCTGGAAATGGAAGCAGTACTCAGTGTACTGTTAGTAATAAGCGTGTCTGCTGTAATTATGACTGTGTGCTGCTTTTAATTAAAAAATCAAATAGAAAGCTCTCTTCAGACTCCACCTTTTTACATGCACAGACTTTTAAATGTCCTGTCATGGATTACAAGGAGGAATAAGGTGACATTCTTGTGCAGACTTGCTTTTAAAAACTCCATATAGTTTACAAAACTGACAATCATTACTCAAACCAGAATAACTTGAAATGCTTGTGATGCTTTAGGCTCCTCTTGTGTGACCCAATTTAGTTTCATTTTTCAGGGATTTTTCTTTTTATTTCCCTAATTAAAGTGCTACACTCAAGTTACTTTTGGCTGCCTGCTTGTTCTGCCAGAGGCTCTTAATATGAATAGTTCCGATGGAGCAGCCTCATCTCTTGGTTTTTAACTCAATGGGTAAAAATAGGGAGCTGCTTGGAATTCATTGGGAGTGATGAAACCTAAGTGTAAGTCATAGCAATACTGGTATAAATGAACTGAAATTTTAGTTTACTTGTAGCTGTTTCTCAAAAGCCCAGCTTTTTCTCTCTTTTGACATGTTCTATAAAATCTGTGTCTGCTCTGTAAAAATCAAGTTGTGCTTTTACGTGGCTGTACTCTGTATTTCTAACATGCTACACAAAAATGGTTCGTGTTTGTTGTTTTTACCAGGTATGACATTTAAAAATGACATTTTATTTAATGCTCAAGTACATATTCAGAATTCTGTAATTAAGGCTAATATGTCAAATTATCTCCCTTCAAAGTTTGCTTTTAACTGAAATTGTTCCATACGGTTTGCAGAGGAATAATTTTATGGGGAATATTGATAGGGAAGTTGGGTAGTTGGGGTGATCGTGTTTTTTCCAGTTTAGAAAGTTACTGTCGCTTCAGAATATTGTGCAGAGCCATTCTTTGCACTACAAATGTGCAGAAATGGATGTCCTCCTCAAGAACTTTACCATGTTCAGTCTTTCCCTGTCTTCTGTACATGGTGTTATCAGCAATGGAAATGATGTTGACAACCAGCAGTCCCAGATAAGGAAGGTGCAGCTGGCTGGTCAGTGGCTAAGACAGCAATGTGCACCAAAGGTTTATCTCCGTCAGATAAACTAAGATAAAATACATTACTGGTGTGTAGCAGGGCAAGCCTTACCTATGGAAAACACCTTCGAGTCTTATCAGTAAAACGGAAAGGTTTGGGAAGTTACAAATGTGAATTTGCTAAATTTGGGTCAAAGGTGTGGATGTGCATCTGTGCTGGTGAATGGAATAGAAAGTCAAGCAGTTGGTGAGTTCTGTTCTCAGTGTTTTCTTTGCAACTCTTCTAAGATGCTTTTGTTTGTAATAAAAGTGCAGATTTTGGAGAATAAGAGAGACGTTCAGGGATTCTGCTTACGGAGGTCAGTAGATGGTTGGACAGCAAAGTGAATCAGGCAGCATTTTCCAAAACTGGAACTTAAACTGTTAATTTTATGTCTCTGTTTTTCTTCTTACAAAATTCTGTTCCCAGTCTGCACATAGGAGCCCTTTTTCTGCCACTCTTCTCCTCTATTCCACTCTGCCCCCCGCCCCACTTCAGTAACTCGGGCATTCACAGCCCCTAATCCATGCTGCAGCTCCAGGGGTCTGAGGTTGGTGGTGTCTCAGCTCCTGCGTTTTCTCTCTCTCCCATGTGCCAGGCATCTTGCTCGCGTGACCTTGCACCAAACCATTTCCGAGAGCCAAGGTAACAAAAACACAGCCTTCCAGGAGGGAGAGTTGTTTTGGAGCTTTTTGGTGGTGGTGGGATTTAAAGAGCAAAGATGTTTCCGTAATCCTGCAAGGAGGAGGTTGTTTAACACCAGAACTAAAACACTTCCTGCGTGCTGCAGATTGTAATGGTAATGCACAAGGGTTATGTACATACAGAAGAAAAACCCTGAATCTCCTACTGAAAGCAGAGCTCAAAGTTCTGAAGATCTCCAGGAATACAGATTCTACAGCATTTCTTAGTAAGCTATGTCAGTGTTAAGCACCCTCGCTGTGACTTTTTTCACCCTTATATTCAATTGGAAGTTCCATCCCTGCAAACAAACGAGAGCTTAGATTCTGCTCCAGCTTTGCCTGTGATACATCCCACCGAGCACAGGAACAGCGCTAACTCACAGTACTGCTTTTTTCTGTTTGACTCCTTGTCTCCACACTCTTACTCAGAGTTGGGCATCTCCCCTCACAGGATAATGAGTGTGAATGGGGGCAGTTTCCTTGTTGCTAAATTTACTGGTGACATCAGTTCTGAGTGATGTGTGTAGCAATGACTGTGTTGGTTTTGTGCATCACAGAACAGTCAGTGTTCCTGGCAGTGCGGCTTTCTGACTGCTCCCGTGACCTGCGGATTCTTGCTTGGTTTCTGTCTCCAGGGAAGGGGAAGACAAGAGTGATTTTGCTTCTGACTGTTCATACAAATGCCCCATAGAAAAGAAAATGTCTTATACTTTCTATCTCAGTGTATTTTATTTTAGCTAACCTAGTTTTGTAGTAAAAGTAACAAATAAATTACGAGAGTTTAGGAAAGAGCAGAAGAAACTTGCACCAAAATCTCTTTACTTTGTGACTTCAGTTCTCAGATGAACAAATGTCAATTATTCACTTGTTAAAAATATTTAAAACAATACCAGTTTGCACATACCAAGCAAGTTTGGCCAATAAGAATAATGATATCTGTATTTTCCTAGCTCCTCTCTTACAATAGTATGAGTTGAGAGGGAATGAGGAGGTTTCTTTGGCAGATCTGCTTGTATAGTAATAGGAAATAAAAATGACGGTGAATTTCAGGAAATCCATTTGCATTGCAGACAGATTCATTGTTGGTAAATATTTAGTGGAAGATTGTCTTGTACCCTAGGCAAGTGCAAATCCCAGAGTTTTAGCAGGACTCACAAGTTTGTTCTCAGAGTTTGACTATTTATTTTCTTTCACATGGTTTGCTATTAGGAGAGGCCACTATGCAGACATGGGACAATCCAGACACCACGAGATAGCTGTTTACCACTGTGTGGCTTTATCTTACCAGCCTGCTTCATTCCATGATTTAAGACATGATGGTACTGGGATGTCACAGAATCACAGAATTGCTCGGTTGGAAAAGCCCTCTGAGATCATCACGTCCAACCGCTCCTGTCTACCCCCTAAACCATATCCCTAAGTACCTCATCTACCCGCTCTTTAAACACATCCAGGGATGGTGACTCCACCACCTCCCTGGGCAGCCTGGTCCAGCTTCTGACGGATTTCTTTCAGCCCATTGCAAACAGCTGCACAGATGCAGCTTGAGCAATGCTTTGTAACCTGTGCAGGGTCAGGCTTAAGGCAGAAGTTGGAAGAAACCAGTGTGCAAAGCATAAGTGCAATACAAGTGTAATGAGGGATAGTTTATTGCATTGTGCAAAACTCTTGTCACCTTGATCTAGCACCATTTGATTCTGAGCAAGGAGCAGTCTCTGTTAAGTACCATTTTGGTCTGAATCCCTGTTTGGTTGTTAACTCCAACAGTTACACGACAG
>NW_010156934.1:10745-26799 GCF_000695765.1 Mesitornis unicolor
GCAGGAATGTCACTCTTCTGGAGTTTTCACCATGAGTAATCGTGATGACACCACCACAACTGTTTATAAATGGACCCCTGCTGGAATTTTGTCTTGCAGAAATGACTTCCGTTCCCTTTCTTAGAACAGGGGAAATGTTTTCTTTCACCTAAGTCAAGGTTCCTTGGTTTTAACTGATTGAACAGTTACACAATACGTAATTTTACCTAAATAGAGATTGATTCTGTTATAATTACCACTCATCACGAAAGCAGAGGTGACTGATAGCGTGGTTTTCCTCTTCTCAGTTGTGAAGAGCCATCTTCATTACACCAGTGTGAAGTGTTTCAAGACATTCAGGTGCTTACAAAAAGCTGTTGAATGAAATTTAGCTCAAGTTGATGCTTTGTAAAAGATGAGGGTAACATTCAGACTTAGTCACAAGAGCCTTGGAAAGCACGCTATTAGAATATTAAAAAAATAGCTAAGTTATTTTTATAGATGCAGACATGAATCAGCCTGGAATTCATAACAGCACTTGTTTGGGATGTTGAAATGGACGCTGGTAACAGTTTGGAGTCTTTAGTTCATTGCTTGTAGGGCTCCGCTCGCTTTCATGAGCACTGTCACAAGTGAAGCATTATTTCAGAATGAACTAACTTCTGAGTGCAGCGTTTAGTACTGAGCTGACCGGGCACGCTGGTGCGTGTCCACATGGCGGTACACACGTTCTCTGGGAGGCAGCTCTGGGCGCCATGGGACGGTCGCAGCAGTGGATTCTAACAAGTGTGCTTTGTTGGGGCTAAGTGATGCCAATAAACCTGCGTTTCTCGCAAAAGACACCTTTGTTAGGGCTATAAATGAAGCCAATTGATTTTTGGTTTTCCCTTGTCTAGCCATCTAGAGAGCAGCTGTTTGTCCCAGCGTGAATCTGAACCCTGTTTGTACCAGCACAGTTGGGCTTCAATTACAGCAGAGTTATGAGCTCAAAATACAGACATCAACTCTCGAGCCCTTTTCTGTGTTGAACTCCACTGCTATCAGATATTGGCTCGGAGTCACAGACGAGGGGTAGTTTGTAATTACAGGGTGTCTTATGTGGTTTGGATGCCTACGGTGATCTTGTCCTGTAGAAATCCTGTTTGAAAGGAAGAGAGAAACTGTAAAAATGCTCGTTTTACTGCTGTCCTAGATGTGGTGTACTTAGTTCTTGATGCACACATACGAAGTAATTAGTTCAGTAGATAGAAAAGGTTATTGACTCCTTTGTCTGCTGCTGTATTCTAACTTCTTGATAGCACAGTGCAGGTGACTGTCAGTGTCAGAACCGGTGTCCGTGCTCAGGGCACTGTGAGCCTGCAGACTCACACCTAAACCTGGAACCGCTGACGTAGTCGCTCAGTGGTTTTCAGAGAGTCACGAATAGAGACAAGGTGAGTGGGGTTTATCATCTCGTTATTTCATGTCTTAGGTCCAGAGGAGCCTTATTTATGCAACCTAATATCTGAACTGTTTTATCAGTGCCTTTTTTAATTAAAATCTTTATTTGGGTGGTGAAAAAAAAGATTAAAAAAAAAAAATTAAAAAGTATTTTAAAAAGTTGGTATTTTTTATTTCTCAAGTATTGTTTCATAGCAGTTCTGGGTTTTAGCAGTCAAGTCTTAGTTTTTCTCTTTAATGTCTTGTTGAAAATGCAAATGTAGTTAAGCACATTTTGAAGTGATGTTTTGAACAGTGTAACATCTTCAGTCATGGTTACTGATCAGTCCACATCAGGAAAGGACTTGGACTTGCCCTGCGAGTGATCAGAGTATTTCTTGTGCTCTGGTTCAAAGTGTTCAGGCAAATGCTGAGTTTCCCCTGAACTCAGGACATTCGTATTCTGAAGTGAAGCCGTATTCCTGGCTGTCCATAGTGCCCGTGTAGACAGGTGACAACGTGCTAATAAAGTTGTCTTTGAGGTTTCTCTCCCATCCTGTGTGGTTTGTTTTTACAGCTTGTCACCCCTTTTCCAGAGGGGTTAGGACTCACAAAATTTCGCAATGAAAGCGTATTTTTCATTACGTGTATTCACAGGTCGTATTTTCAGTGAACTCATTTCATTAAGGTTATATTCTTCTGTGTCCTGACTTGCATGTTCGTTATGAAAACACTGTCTAAATGCAAATGAAAGCAGAGGTCTTAATTGTTTATAGAAAATTAAAAGAATTCAGCTGAAGCTTATTCTGTCAGCCTCTGTGTAAACAGTGGGATTTCAGGGTTAGAAGAACGTTATCTGATACACAGCATTGACAGTTGTGTGTAAGACTACAGCGCCTGACTTCACAGTGGGACGTTCTGATTTGTAGCTGGGAAAATCTCTTGTTAATCTGTGTTTAAGATCCAACAAACTGTAGAATCAGTTGCATGTTTTGCATGAAAAAAAACCCAAAGAGTTGAAAACCATGTGTACAAATTCAGTGGTGTTTTTTGTTTGGATACCGCATGGAATTGAAATGAACTTCTGCTTTGCTTTAAGAACATCGGATCTGAGTGTCCTGCATAGCTCACAGAAGTGATCTGAGTGCACGAACGTTAGCCCAGCCTGCATCCCTTACTTCAGCTAGAGCCTGCTAATGTGACCTGTCCTCTTTCTGCCGTTAACTACAATGAACTACAAATCGTTAGCCCCACTGAGAATCTTCATCACTGCCTTGTCTTTATCATAAACAGTATTTCACTGTCCGAGCTAGGTTTAAAATGGAAACTAAAGTGTCACTTAATGAGGCTTTCTTAGCATCTTTGGGAGGGAAGAAATCAAGTTTTCCCCTTCCATAATTCCCATTTTTAACATATCCAGTTGTATTTCTTTTCTTAAATGAAGCTTTGCTTCCAGCAACAGTACATCTCAAATGATCTTCTTTACATTTTCAATATAATGAATGGAAATTATCTTGTACCTTGAGAGAAAAGTTATTGCATAAATCAGAGACAGATCTGGAATTGTTATTCTACTTAGCCTTGTATTTGTCTGCAGTTACCATCAACACAACAGCGTGTTGTCTCTTCAAAGAAAGTGTTCAACAGGTACCACACCGTAAGTGAACGAGTAATTTAGATTTTCATGTCGTTAACAGCTTCTGTTTATTATTACAGCTTTATGCAGGAGCTGTCCTAGAGGTGTGTGGATGAAAATTGGGAAGGTTCCCTCAAGTCCAGGGTAAGTAAAGCTGCTACTGCTCCTTCACATACGAAATACTGTCACAGCTGGATGACAAAATGGGCTTTTAATTACTACTACAAATAGTCATAACTCTCCTGATATAACGTCAAAAACTTGCATTGACCTGTGACTCGTGGAACTGGTCTCCAGTGATTGATAGATGAAATGATATTGTGCATTTATGGAGCTACTTTCTTTGCACGGATCTTGCAGCATGATTGTTCTGTCAGTGGATAACGACAGTCAGCTGAAGTGAATGGAGTTAGTGTACAAGAAAAATCAGCACCGTCAGTGTGTGCTGGGAGGAGGCTGCAGGGAAAAGATCTGTGGGAAATTCCAAACTGGAATTGTCTTATAAATGGGGGCAGAGCTTAGGGGCCAGCAGGACTTTTGATATTTGGGTTTTTTCTGTATTGAAGATCCTAATACTGTACTTTGGACATAGCTGGACATACAGGAGAAAGACTAATCAGGTTTTAGATGTAATTGCACAAATAGCACATCTCCATCTACCGTGGCCAGTGTTCATAGCTCCCTGTTTGAAGTCAAAGAAAGGATTTTAAACCGGGTTACAATTAACAGAAGTTGTGCTGCTTTAGACCCTCTCCTGTCTCCTCTACCCACACTCAGTTCAGCTAATTGACTGCAAGACCAGAGAAAAGCCATTTTCTCTTTGCCACTGTTTAAAATGCCCAAACAAGAACTGTTTAATGACTTGTCTTACTACAGCGCTGTGAGCAGTTAACTTTGTTAGTGCAGGAGTCCATATTACCTCCATGACCGTTCACGTTTAACAGATGTGAGAACATTCCCAGCTGTTGTTGCCCATGGACTCAGCTTCTTTCTGGGTGTGAGTTTGTAACCATTAAGTGCTCTTTTGAGCCATAGGTTTGAAGGGAAAGGTCAGCGTGCTCTGCCTGTCAGCCTGCCTGCAGCCTGCATGCTGTCCTCAGTTGTCTTCGTGTGCAGATCCTAAAAGGGAACGGCCCTCAATTTCTGCTGTGCACACACCGTGCGTGGAACATCTTCCAAAGCTTACAGTACTAAAGGAAAAACTTGAACCATTTGCAGATTTTTTTATTTCCTTTCAGTCCTTGGTTATCTAAAGCTGCTCGAAGGTTTACATCCCATCATTCATACAGCTTGCTTTCTAAAGTGACTGAATGGATTTCAGTGGTTTTTCAGCAGGTTCTCTCTTTTGACTGTGATACACTAAGAAGAAGTGAAGGACTGACTGGTGTACTTAAAGATCTCACTTTGCCTTTTCAGCACCAATTCCTGCAGTTACCCAGTCTAGGTTTTTCTTGACCAAATTTCCTGTTGGAGGATGAGATTTTGGAGCACATGTAGAAATTTTGAAAAATACAGTAAAAATCCAGAAAAAGGCAGTCAAATACATTCTTCCAGGTGATGTTTGTCCTCACACTTGTGTTAATCTGAGAATACTTTTACTTAGATTTCCCCTTGATTTCAACAGTATTCAATGTCTCCACTTTAAGACATTAGCATTCAAGAAGTGTTTTGATTTCAGCTTTTCACTTGGATGTTTGCTGTGGAAGTTGGGATGCCTGGAGGTCACGCTGCTGCTTTTGAAGCCTTGTCTTTGTGGGCTTCACTGAACTGTGCAGCCTGTCATTGGCAGTGTCTCCTGTGAATAACGTGCCTTTGCCATAGCTTCTGCTAGGATTTCGTCAGGATATACACACAACGGCACCACTAATTGCAGGGCTGTATCTATTAGAATCACTTGCTTCGTTAGTTACTTCCGTTACTTCTGCATCTGACCATGAAGTCTTCACCTTGAAGTATCTGTACAAACTCTTTGGTCACTTGGCTTACTCCCACAGACTTGATTTGTCATGGACTGCTTCTGGGTTATGTTTTATTTGCTCAAAGGATGAGCAGCGCTTTTTTTTTTTTAATAATGGGTTTCACATCTTAAAGTAGTTTATTAATTCAGCAGATTTTAATTCCTAAGGTTTGTAGAAGTTACACAGTGAGAATGTTCCACAGTTGGAAGAACCTGCAGGTTCCTCATGGTTACTAAATGCAATATTCTGTGGTCCTTCTGTGTCAGAACTTCTGTCAAACTTACTGGTTGTATAATTTTCAGCTACAAATAGTTGCTGAATACACCTGTGTGCCTGAGATGTGAGAAGCACTGCATATGGGGTATATTTATAGATACTGGGAAAGCAAAGAAGTGACAAGCTGTGAAAAAAGTCTAGTCCTCAGCAAGAGGATGAAAAAAATCCAGTCCTCAGCAAGACCATCTTAAACTGAGTGTTATTCTTTATCATGTCATAACAAACTATTGAGTGCTTTTGTGAATATGGCCAAGGATGTCCTCTGTTTTTCAAAGACAAGTCAGGTAACAAACCACATTTCTGTAAGTCTCTGAGTTCAGTACTGAAATACTTTTCCTGCTGTTGTGGTTTAACCCCAGCCAGCAACCAAGCACCGCGCATCCACTCACTCATCCAGGGGGATGGGGGAGAGAATCTGAGGAAAAGGGTACGAATTCTGATGGGTTCCAGTACAAACAGATTAATAATAGAGATAAAATTAAAATAAAATCATAATTATCATTCTATTAATAATAGATTGTAGTGATAATGAAGACAACAGAAAGGAAAGAGAAAACAAAACCATGAGAAATAAGCAATGCAGCCGCTTACCACCAGCTGCCCAGTGCCCATCAGTCCCCAGCAGCTCCCTCCCCTCAGCTCAAGTCCTGGCTCGGCCGTCCTGGCTGTGTCGGGGCCGGTCTGAGGAACTGAAACAGTCCTTGGCTTAATGTAAACATTGCCTGCCAACAATGCAAACATCAGTGTGCTATCAGCACAAATCCTAAACATCATCTCATACAATGAAGAAAATTAACTCTGTCCCAGCCACAGCCTGCTAAGTTTCCCTTAAAAATAAATGGCTCCGTTATAAATGAGGTACTGTAAAATTAACTCCTGTACTATGTAGATTTTGAAATTGTTCTGTATAAAGCTGTTCTTAGATATTTATCATTTGAAAGCACTCTATCAAAGTAGAACGTTGAATAGGTAAGTGTCAGGATTCATAGATGAAGCAATATTATACCAGGTAACACAGAAAACGTGACAGCTCTTGGCTGACATCTGTAACACTCGGGCTCTGAAGCAGCATAATAAATTAGCTGGGTCAGTGATTAACCCAGCATATTTGGTTTAGGTTGAGCTCTCAGTGGCAGCCGTGTTTCTGTTCATGATGAGATGGGTCTGCCTCTGAACCCCTACATTCTTTCCAGTTTGTTTAGCAAAAACTGAATGAGCCCGGGTTTTTCTCATTGAACACTGCTTTCATATTTCACTGCCTTCTTTTTATTCAGTAAAATAACTCTCAGCTCTCCCCGTGTGACTCTCTGTTTAAGAAATGGACGTGCTTACAGCAAATCTGTTGGAGAAACAAGGTCCTAAATCCTTGAACTCCTGCAATGTGCAACTGCATTGGATCCTCTGACTCGGAGTCAGGGAGCACTCTGTTATACTGCCCAAGCTCTGCAAGTGGGAGGGGGGTTCTTTTAGTTACTAAAATGTAATTTGTCACGGGATTTTGAGGTTCCTGGTTATTTTAATCTGTGCTTTTTTAATACCGGTGAAAGAAAGAAAGAAAAAGTTTTACTAACCCTAAACCTTGCAGTGGTGGAAATGTTAGTACAACTTGCCAAGAAATGTGGGATATTGTAGAGAGACATGCGTTGTTTGATCATAATCATTTATAAACATGATATACCAACTAACACGGTATTTCTCTGTAGATTTAGAAATGTTTCTTGCCCTGCTGCTTCTGCAGAGTCTCCAGTCTTTGGTGAAGCTGCTGCTGCAGGCTTGTTGGGAGCTCTGGAGGGGGTTTGCTTTCGAAAGTCTGGTCCTTTGTATAAAGTCATGATCAGCTGCATTGTCACTTGATTAATAGTCAGGAAACGGTGGTTATTGATGTACTGTATGAACTCTTAAATGAAAATTCGTATCTCAACCTGAGATGGGTCCTCACAAGGTAAAGAGCTATGGCCGTTCAAGTGGGAGTGAGTGCCTGATGGCTTTTTGCTAGGCCCCATGGTATCTTTTGCAGCAGGCTCATGCAGCCTTCAGAACCGCCAAGCACGTGTTTGTCCCAGCACAGATTATTCAGGAGTCTGAGGCCAGGAAGCAATGCTTGTGTTTTCCCCGTGTTCCCAGCGATTAGCACATCCACACTTTCAGCCAGTTTGTCTTAGCGATGCTTAGGTATTTGTGACTTAATGAAATGTCTTCACAAAATACCCCTCTGCTCTTCCTTTAGTGCCGATTCCTTTTCTTTGCCATAGGTTTAAGTCTTGATAATGAGCAGTGCCTCAGTAAAACCACTGTTTTATTCCAGTTCATATGGGATACAAAACGGTCAAGTCCTTTTTGTCTCTTCAAGTACAGATCTGTGACATCCTGCACAAACTCGTGTTTCTGGTAATTATTTTTTTACTTTCAAACTGCTCGTGTCCAACAATTCAGGGGCAAGTTAAGCAAACTGCCCTTTATTTCATTGCTTTATGCTAAGTGATATTACATTTGCTTTCTGTTTATTGAAGTTAACTATTTATGGATCATCTTGGATGTACTTTAATCACCCTGTGTGTTAATATTAGAAAAGTGAAGTTATTTCCTCTAACACATTTTGTATCCATTTAGTCCTTATTATGTCTGAGTTTTAAAATCTCTTGTACTTGCTGCAGTGAGTTGCACAAAGAACCGTGCTACTGTTTGAAAAAATGTCTTTTGAAAGACAGCAGTAACTCCTCTGCTTCCTATTGCTAATTCAGTGTGTGCAACATTTACATGCATCACAAAAAGACTTTAAATATTTCTCTAAAAATAGCTCATCCTTTCTGCTGGTTTAGAAACGTTCCTCCTTGCTCATGAACGATGGAGTCGTCCCTTTTGGGTGCTGCAGCTCTTTGCCCTGCTCACATCGGGGCTCTTCAGGTGTGGCACTGAGGGACAGGAGGGATGGTCACCTTCCTCAGCAAAGCGTGCTGCTGCTTGTCGGTGCTGTCAGCAGTTCCTGTGACACTTGGCTGTAATACAAAGCCGTGTATCTGTACACAGCATTCAGAGTTTAGAAGGAGCTAAAGGGTTCTGTTTACTAGAAAAATAGCATCAACAGAGAAAGGTTTGTCCAGTTTGACAAGTTGGCTGGATCCCCGTGGGCATTCGTAATGCATCGGTGTTACAGCAGTGAGCCATGGAAGATACCCGAACTGAAAGCACGGCCATTTAAATACCAGGAGGATTCGAAGTTGGAACAAGTGGACTTTGCCGTTACTGGCAGATATCTAATCACATGAGATGCTTGCTGGAAGACACGCTATAGCTTACCAGGAGGAAACACGGTGCAGTGAAAACGTACTGCCGACCTTGTGCTGAAGATCTGACTACTTCTGACTTGTGCTTTTCTGCCATTAAAGCCTGAAACTGATATAACAGAGACAGGAAGGATTTTAATCTCCTCCAGGCCCCTCTGATTTGAGGCCATTATTATAATCCTCTTGATGCATGTGGAGGCAGACAAGGTTAAAAATGCCTGTGTGCGTAGTTGTTTGAAAACCAGTGTGAGATTTCACTGCCCTTGTACATTGGCTCTCATTCAAGTGTTAAGAGATAAGTTTAACTTTCTCTCAACATCGTTTTGTATTTTTTCAGTTACAGATCAAGCAGGAGATCTTTGCTCTTAGAGCAAGACTCCAAATGAGGTGAATATCCCTGAATGTAGGCATCCTTGGCAGTCTGGATCATGTTCTCAGTATAGCAGGTATAGAGGTAGTCAGCTCCGTTTACGACACCATGTCTGTCACAGAGACCTTCAGCTCTGCATGGAGAGCTGTGATGTGCTGTCCATTTTGGGTCAGGAAGTTTTCTTACAGAACATCCTCCTGTACCTCAGAACAGCGCGGGTGTGTGCAGGCATGAACATGGACTCACCGTTTGGGCACAAGTGACTTGTGGATTCCTTAGCAATCTCCACTTGGGACTTCAGGCTTTCATTGCAACAGACACATTTTCAGGGACTCTCAAAACCAGGAGGCATTGTATCTCAAAACAGAGCGACATTGCACCAGTAGCAGTGAGTTGCTCCATTCTGCTGTGTTCGTACCTCTCTTTGCAAAACAGTTTGGTGCTGGGCTTGCTGTAAATCGCCTGTGCACATCTGGTCCTTGTCTCTGACCTCGCAGTTGTGGTTGACTGCGTGGCAGTCAGGTCTGCTCTGTAGGCTCAGCCCAAGCCTGCCTTCAGACGGAGGTTATGTGCCTTTGGTATTGCACATGCTTTATACGAGCATAAGGTGAAGTGATTTTCGTCACGTTATGTGAACGGACGGTTGCAGAGCTGGCAGCGGAGCAGCTCTGACTTCTGGCCTGGTGGTTAATTCACCAGAACGTGGTGTCGTGGCACCATGCTCAGAGTTCATCTTGCGGGAGTCAAAGTGGAAAATGCCTTCTCCGCTCAGCCATGGATGGATTATGGAAATGTTCGTTTCTCTGCAGCGTGTCATTTCTAAAGCTGCTGCAGGGAGAGGAAAACGGGAGATAGCTGGGAGTTTAGTATTCAACACCAGACTATTAAAGAGTGGAAAGATGTGCCAGTAGCCTTTGGCCATGGAGTCGTACGGAAGCAGTAATGTTGATGTCAGGGCATAGAGGGGCAGCTGTTGGGGCAGTGCTGAAGGTGGAGCAGGGGCACCATGTCCCAAAACGTGCATCCGACTTCCCAACCCCATCAGTTCCGTTCAAGGGCTGTTTATTGCATTGAGGGCATGATTTTGTGGAAGGGAAAAACAAAAAGTGTTTGATGGGATAATCTGTATTTTTAATGCATGTCAGTATAGTAGTTTCTCAGCTTAGCTTCCAAAATTGAGAATATAGAACTTAAATTATTTGTACAGTGAGTGTTTTTCTTTGGTTGGTTGCAAGTTCAAGTGACTAATGCAGCAAGTCACTGTGATCAGCATCAGAAACCAATAGGCCATTAACAGAAACCGGTTTGGGTCCAGCTGTCTGAAATTTCAGGAAAAACATTCTGTAGTGCCTCAGCTTTCAGGAGATGTAGACATCTGACATTGACACGAGTGTGTAATAGCTGCTTTTACAGTGACAGAGTGTAACCCTGCCTGGAGAACACTTCTTCTTCCACCTCATTCTGTTCCCATTTTATGCGAGCTTGTTCGGTCCAGCGCTGCAGCCAGAGAACAGCACTCACGGCCAAATGGGCTTTCATCTGTCACTCCAGCAGCAAATCCTCACACCTGTTAAGAGCTTCAAGTGCTGTAACCTGAGTTAACCCCAAGGGCTGTGCTTCAGTAGCGCCGCAGTTCAGATCTGTGTCTGCAACTTGAGCCATTTTACAGCTTTCCTTTAAGTTTTGCAATTAAAGTTACTGCGCTGACTGCTTCTTACCACCTCTCGTATAAAGCCCTAGAGACTGATTTCAGCTTTAGGTTTAAATTGAACAAAATGTGGAAAGGTTGCCCATGAAACAGTTCAACGTGCTGTGGACTCTCCAAAGAATGAGAAGCATCTGCCACTTCTGTGCACGTTGCTGTGGATGACAGCAGACAAGTGACGGGTCACAGGGACATGGGAAACCCTGGGGTTGAGGATTACATCTTTGTGAGTTTAAATCAGAGTTGAACTGCAGTGCTGAAGCTGCGCTGATCAAGTGCTGGTTATTTAGTGCTACTTGAAATGGTTACACAAGTGCAGCTCAGGATATGACACTAGTGGTAGCTGTATAGAAAGAATGACTTTTCCTCTCCAGGGCTCTAGTGCATCTGGCCGCTTGCTGGGCCATCAGTGGTTTTCTATGTTTGTGCTGTGCTGTGGTTGCTGCAGCAGGCAGAGGATACGGATTTGATCTGTACCAGGAGCGCAGTGGAAGAGGGAAGAAAAATCAATGCCACTCTGTATATACACACTGAGAAAGTGTTGAGGTACCTGTCTACAATAATATAAAGAGAGGTATAAAAATGCCAGGGGACATCTTTACCGTTACTGAGGAAAGCGCTTGGTGAGGCAGCGTGAAACATTAGTCCTGGGGTTGTCCTCATCCCGTGCGCCAGCTGGATGCACTGCAGCCTGTGAGAGCTTCATCGCTGTCTAACCTTGGAGCAGCAGCCGTAGCGTGCAGCCAGCAGCTCTGCAGGAGTCAGTCCGCGCTGGCAGGTTCATCCCTGGGAGCTCTGCTGACACGCTGCAGGACTGTCCTGATGGCAGCAGTCACCTGAAGTCAGCGCAGACACTGAACTCAGCTCTTAGCGTGACCTGAGTGTGAGGAGGAGGAGGAATGAAGACCGGGCTATTTTCTAAATAAACTTTAAATACTTCTGGAATTCAGACATTCCTGGAACTGAAGTGTTTGGAAGTCGGAGATTATGCCCACGCTCTGTCCTGAAATAATTAACAGTGCCTTTTCTTTTTGAAGTTAACGTTCACACGAGGCCTGGGTTGTGCCGCAGGGATCCGTGGACGGTGCTCGGGTAACGCTGGCTGCGTGCCGAGGAGCAGAGGATGACCTGCTCTCCGTGGGGCTACGGGACAGGCCACAGCGTCCACCTTAGCGCTGACTGCCTTTAGGAGCGTCCAGACAAGAGGAGATGCCCCCTTCTTTTCTTTTTCTCTGTTTTCTTGCTGGTTTTCGACCTGTAACCCCAGAGATCTCTGCAAGAGGACTTTGTCCATCTTGTTGGCAAGAAAAGCGCCTCAACCCCTGGTTCCTCTGTGCCCCTTCACCCGCGCTGCTGCAGCGTGTGTGGAGTGTGCTGATGGGATGTGTCGTGTTCAGCCTCCCTCACAGAGATGATTTTCAACCACACTTTGATTGCTCTAACGCTTTTCCTCTCATTTCTGTATCACAGCAGCACGTGGGCAGTTTGCTGGCAGTTGTACGTGCAGATAAAGCGACTTAGGCAGCTGCACTTGTGTTTGAGGGAAGTCCAAGCAGGCAAGAAGCTTGTTTGGAATCCGAGCAAAAATGGGGTGTTCCTTAGGCATCACAGGTTTAGCATTGTTAATTCTGTGAGGATACTAAGGATTTTAACATTGACACACCTTCTAAAGCAGGATTCCAACACAATTCAGGGAATACTAGAATGTAAATCTACTTTATTTCAGTAGAGTTTGATTATATTTCTCTCTTTTCTCCAAACCATAGCTTTTGTCAGGAGTGACAAGCCAAAACTCTTCAGGGGACTGCAAATCAAGGTGAGTAGCAGCCTAACTCTTATTTGGGGTGCTAGGAAGAATTGCGCGTGGTGGAGGCAGTCGTCCCGTGGGCTGTTCCTTATTTGCTCATTAAGTCGTCCCTCAGCAGTGGACATGAATTTGCATTGCCAGTATAAATCTTTACAGGTTCCTGCTGCTTCTGTTTGTTGGTTTATTGCTCAGGAACTGTTTGGTACCGATGTGGTGGTGGTGGTGGTTTGTTTTTAATGCGAGGAAAAATATACTGGAACCCGTAAGTAATAGCAGATGGCAAATCAACGTGAGGAAGGCTTGCGTTCTGGCCTTGCTCTGTTGTTACCTTGAGTTTACTCGAGCTTATTCTGCTCTAGTTTCCTTTTCTGATGTCTGTTCTCCCCACGTTTTCTGATGGAGCTGCCACTTCTACACATTCAGCAATTCTTAGGCTTTTCTTCTCCTTCTTACAGTTTCCTTGCTGTGTTGTGTGGTTCTGTTTTTCTCTGCAGTCCTCAAACGCTCAGCTTGATGGAAATGCTTGCACTGAATGGTGTTTTTAAGCCTAGCGTATATGCAAAGCTGCAGTGCCATAAGCTCAAACAACTCTTTGGTTTCAAGATCTCTAGTGTAAGACTTCACCTTCCTCTCAAAATCCTGTGTGAACTTGCAGCATGCTTCACAGACACATCTTGCTCTCACATCTTGTGCTCCTATCTCTGCTCACCAGATGACACCATCTGGAATCACTCCATAGCCGTGTACGGCTGCGAGAAGTGATTTGTCTTCCCAGCAGCAGATTCCATCTAAACCAGATTTCCTCTGTCTCATGCGTTCACGTCTCCGCGTCCTCCAGTTTCTTTCAGAAGCTTTTTCTCCTTCTGCATGGCTCTGTTGCATTTTTGGTTTAAATTTTGTAGGTCTATTGAACATCAAAGCAGCCTAGACCTGCAACTGGTACAGGGCACTACCAGAAAAAATGAGTGCAAATGGGTCTGGTATTTGTTTTACAGGCCTTTAGGAAAATGGATCAGAAATGCCATTAAGTAAAACCAGGTTAGCTCAGTAGGGGACAGTAAAATACTCCTGGAGAAATCTTTTCATGAGCTTTAATGTTTCGAGCCTTCTAATGCTGGTAAAAGCTTTTATTTGCATTACATATTTTGTGACTTAGCGAGTCTTCAGAAGCATTAAAGCGTTTTGTTACCAGCAAAGCCTCGTAGGCACAGATACGACACAGCAGGGAAGAATGTGATTGCATCAGAAACTGATAGGAGAACTTGGAGCTGTTAAAGTGACCGGAAACTTCTAAAATAGTGAAAGGGCTATTGATTATATGAGAAAAATCATTCAGCTGCTTGATTCAAACATCCAGCTCTGCTGACTTAAAGCACTTGAAGTAGAGTGCCATCTTTCAGAGCTGGGCTTACGGCACTGCTTCCCTGCAGGTGCTTCAGCTTGTGTGGTGGGCCAGGGAGAACAAGAAGTAGATGTTTCCCACACACACACACACTCCCCTCCTCTTCATTTGACTTGTTCCTCCGCTTTCCTCTCTCTTGACATTAAATGCAAGTCAGGAGCCTGAACCGAAGCTGTTTCCTACCTGTTTTACTTAAGGCAAATAACTCTAATCCAGAGCTGCAAGCACTGGCCGACTGCTGCCAGGGCAGCGTGCATCCCACAGCACCTCTGTCTGTAAAGCTTCAGGCTGGTCTGTCCCCTGCTACGGCTCTTCCTTGGCACGCACGCACGCACACACACACCCCCCCACACACACCCCCACACACACACCCAGCTCTAGCTTTGAACAGCCACTGCTGCTTTGAATCTGGGCAGTGCGTGAGAAACCCTTGGAGGAGAGGAGGTAGCAGCGTAGCAGAGAACAAGCTGAAAGACTGATCTGATAAGCTTAATTTCATTTTTATAGATCTGCTTTCTTCCAGAAAAGTAGAAGATGTTGTTGTTCAACACTAGTAATGACATTCACAAAATCAGCACAAAATACGTGGCACTGGAATAGCGCCGAGTGGTGTCAAGAACAACCAAGCTTGTCTGCTTTTCAGGAATTCTAAGCTTGGGTTGATTTTTGTAGCACAAATTGTGTAGTCAAAGTTTGCCCAGAACACCCTGATTGAATCAGTGCTCTGTTCTTAAGTGTTCGTACGTCACAGTGCCGCTCTGTGGACCTTTTACTGTTCTTCTTTGACGTCTTTTTACCTGGTTTAAATCAGCTCAGGGGAGCAGTGTTGATATGGATAATTCATTTCCCAGCCTAAAATCACCACCTTTTTATCTCTCTGCAGTACGTGCGTGGCTCTGACCCTGTACTAAAGCTGCTGGACGACAGTGGGAACATTGCAGAAGAGCTGAGCATCCTCAAGTGGAACACAGATAGCGTGGAAGAATTCCTAAGTGAAAAGTTAGAGCGTCTATAAATCATGGCTTTCAGTCCTTTTCCTTCTCCTGTGTGATCGTGGTAATCTCAGATCTAGTGTCTACAACTGAAAAACCATTCCAGCTTCTGTATTAGTTCTACACTATCTGCTGTGCTGTACCAAACATCTCATCATTGGAAGGGGTGGCAGCAGCACACACATCTGACAAGCTGACAAACAGAACAGCTTGTCTCAACACATTTCAGCTCTAACAAAGTGTATTGTTTCAAAGTCGGTGGAAATATCGGTTTGTTATAATTGGACCTGTTTTTACAAATGCTCTTAAAACCGAAGAGCTTCAATTAATTGAAGTGATTACCATGCTTGTTGTCTGCTGCTGTTTGTAAGAAAGTCAGAACCAAATGCAGTCTGCTCTCCCAAAGAAACCTGCCTGCTAACGCCCTCTTTTGTATTTCAGCTGTCCTTTTTATAGAAGCGTTGTTTACAGTGGTAGTTCACAGGCTTTGGGGCTGATGGAGGAACTCATGCTCTGGTACTGCAGAACATTTAGCAAGTACACTTTAGTGAAGACTCCATAGAAAACCTCTGTGGTGTGTGGAAGTCAGATGTCAGGTGTGCTTCACGTTAAGTGTTTTGATCAGAAAACATGAGCTGTAAGTCTTGGAAAGCCTTTTCTGCTAACTTTCACAAGTTTATAAATTCATTTGATAGACTTCCAATAAACTGTTCTTTTCAAATGTGTATGTGTCTTTCTCGGTTAAGTTTCTGTGAGCGGGGAATATAGACAGTATGTACGGTAGGGGGACAAATCCATTATGGCTTGTCAGATTTTTTCCACTTAAAGTGAATAAATATGGTAAGCAAGAATAATGTGGGGTTCTTTCCTGAAGTCTAATTAGCAAGTAAGTCTTCCTTTTAACGACTTCGTGCACACCAGGTTTTGCTTGGATGATTGTTACGCTGGGGCTTGAATTGGTACTTAGTTTGTATTTTCATATGTAATTTTATATCTCAGGAAATTTCTCTACATCTTACAGATTTTATTCCCAATTTTTGAGAAGAAATCATCAGCTTCATAGCAGAAGAATAACCTTGAGACTGAGATTACACCACATTACCAGCAGTAACACACTGAGACGATTCCTTAGGCACAGCTACAATAGTGGTCACCACCAGAGAAGTATGAACTCTACCCAAAGAGCATGAAACCTGGGAGCTTGCACTGACTTCTCAGAGTCAAAC
>NW_010156935.1:0-767 GCF_000695765.1 Mesitornis unicolor
CATCCAGGCCCCCAGTTCCCCCAGTGACACCAGCGCGTCCCCATCCCCGTCCATCTGCCCCACCAGCAGCCTTGGCGAGGGGGAAAAAATGGGGGTCAGGGACCCCAAAATCACCCCAAATCACCCCCAAAATGACCAGAAACCACCCCCAAAACCCCCAAAGTGACCCCAAAACCCCCAAAATGACCCCAAAAATGACCAGAAAAGGCCCAAAAAAAAACAAAACCCCCAAAATGACCCCAAAAATGACCAGAAATGGCCCAAAATGACCCCAAAACCACCCCCAAAACCCCTTAAATGACCCCGAAACACCCAAAATGACCCCAAAAAAACCCCATAACAACCCAAAATGACCCCAAAACACCCAAAACGGCCCAAAAAACCCCCATAACAACCCAAAATGACCCCAAAACCTCCCTAAATCACCCCAAAAGTGACCCAAAACACCCCAAAATGACCAGAAACTCCCCCAAAACCCCCAAAATGACCCCAAACTGAGCCAAAGTGACCCAAATTACCCAAAAATGGCCCCAAAATGGCCCTAAAACCCCTAAAATCACCCCCCAAAATCCAAAAACGACCCCAAACTGAGCCAAAGTGACCCCAAAATGCCCCTGAGCCACCCCAAAGTGACCCAAAATGACCCCAAGTGACCCCAAATGACCCAAAAATGACCCAAACTGACCCAAAATGACCCCAAAACCACCCCCAAAACCCCCAAATGACCCCAAATGATCCCAAAATGACCCCAAACTGAGCCAAAGTGA
>NW_010156936.1:0-1291 GCF_000695765.1 Mesitornis unicolor
TTTGTTAAACCCCAAGGACTGGTGTCTGCAATGCTGGTGTTACAAAATGAAGTGACTGCCTCCAGCAGAGCTACTATGTGCTCTAAATATAAATTGGAATTTATTTAACCCTCATTATTGTGGTATCTGAATAAAACACATGAAGACCAACATTCTCTACAATAAGTCACTCATTAAGATACACTGCATGGGACAAGAGATACTTTTCTCTTTAGCACAGACATATCAGTAAGCTATGAATACTTTCTAGTACTTACTAGACAGTAATGTGAGCAGTTCAGTCTGACTTTAACATAGTCATAATCTGGGCCTTACTTCCTAGATTATGGAATTACTTTTTCCTTTAGTTTGTCTAATTTTTGTCTCTCAATAAGCATGTGAAGTCAAGAAAATAATAAATCTGTCTGCTGCGGTAAAAGTAACTGCGAAATAAGTAAGGACAATTATTATTAATAAAAATAGAAGTAATTTATTGGCTCTTAGATGAAGCTCTGGCTCCTCTGAAGCCAAAGAAAATTGATTTTATTCTTTTGTTTTTAGTCAAGTTGATCTGTTTACTTAGGAATTTTGTAAGAATATTCTTATTTGTACTGCTATTTAGATATTTATAACCATTTATAGGTGTACAGATTTAGCCATAGGCTGTTTGTTGCAGCAACTTTGTGCATGTATACAGTCCGTTCTTTGTGACACTCAATCCTATAATATAGGATTTTGTTCATGCTTTCTGTTCGTTTTGCTATCCTTAATCTGGTTTTATTATGCTTACAGTTTGTATAATTATGACTACAACAGAATGTTTTTTACATCAGCACAACTTCTTGAGAAGCTGCTAGATAAGTGCTGACAATAAAATCAAATAGATTTTAAAATCTAATTGCTATAGTCAACATTTTGATGCCTCATATTCACTTTTTACCATTAACTCCAGTATGATCTCCTACTGAGTTATTTACTCAACTGCACATTTCTAGCTAACTGTGATTTTCAATTTTCATTGCTTACATTCTCTTAAGTTTTTCAATTAAAACATGCACAGAATAAAATTTATGGTGCACAAAGTGGTAGGTACACATTACTCTAGTTAATTTATTAATTTTTACCGCTTCCTGTCAACATACATAACTGCTGTTTTCAAACAGTAGTTACCTTAGATCCAGATGTTTCGATCAAATATTTTTGCATAAACCTATGAGGAAACCTATCAGTGAACATGCAGTTTACAAGAAAGAGTTGGAAACAGTAAGAAAAATAAAAGACTATTAATGAACAGGGCACATTTTATCTATAC
>NW_010156937.1:0-333 GCF_000695765.1 Mesitornis unicolor
AAAATAAAGGAGAGAAAGGAAAATAAGGAAAATGAAAGCGGGGACTTGTAGAGAACCCTGGAGCTGTCCCATCTTTTGTAAACGTGGACAAAACCCGCGATGGTCTCTGTGGCTTTAGTTATATTTTTGTAAAAAAAAAAAAAGAAAAGAAAAAAAAGGAGAATAATTTAAAACAAAAAAAAAAAGAAAGATTGATCCCAGGCCACTCCTTGAGATTTGCCAAATGCTAACGGGAAGCTGAATTTCTGTCCCTTTCGGACCTCTCCTTCTGCCTCCAAATTGTTGCGGCTCCTGATCTCGTCGTGACTCAAACTTCATCGACCGCGGGTTTTC
>NW_010156937.1:371-2904 GCF_000695765.1 Mesitornis unicolor
CCATTTTGTACCTTTCCTTTTCTGCCATGGGACTTTATAACGAGCGAGAAATACAACCTCAAAGGGAGCGGTTAAATACACCCGCACGCTTTGAGTCACCCTTATTTATTACCGTTTACTTAGATATTTTTAATTCTTGTTTATAATTCTTGTTTTACTAGTTGTTCGGTTGTCTTTTTTTTTTTTCCTATAAAAATTTTATTTCGGTATTTTGGGAAAAAAAATCTGTACCCTTTTGCTTTCTTTTGTAATACTAATTATTATTATTATTATTACTATTATTATTATTGTACTTTTGATCTGTGCAATATTGTACGACGATTCTTAAAGCACTGCTTTTATTTGAATGGTGAGGAAAGGGTTTTTAGCATTGTATAATTGCGTTCGTTCATGTTGTACAAAATAAATGAAAATAAAAAAGAATTAAAAGCGAAGGAAAGTGAGAAGAGAGGAGCAGGGCATGGGAATAAGCATCAGCTCGGCTTATGCGAATAAATAAGGGAGATTCGGTGACTCGGGCGCTTTAAGTGAAGGACAATCAACTTTAGGGTAATTTTAATTTATTTGATATGATGTACAGTTTTCTTCTAAAGTCCATGGAGTATGTGGATTTTAATAGGCAGAAATCAAGTGAGGAGTGGACACCTCTAGTTTATCTGTTTAGTGTCTGCTCACCTGTTGTCTGACAATTTTTGCTGTCTTCCCAAGGGCTTGGGTTGCTTTTTCCTTCATTTTATTTTATTTTTTTTCCCCTTTTCTGTTGTACTCTCTGCCCTCTCGCTTTCTGTTTAGGAATCGGTCCTATTTTTAACACAGCCTATATTGTTATAAACTTCATGTTGTGGTGGAAAAAAAAATCAATAAAACCCGTTCCTTATCATTTTTTCTAGTGTGGCTTGGGAAGAAAAAAATAAAGAAATTTTAAAAAAATAATAAAATAAAAGAAGCGCTGTCTGGGAGCGCTGCCGGTGAGGGCCACGGGCGCGGAGCCGCCCTCCCTGAGGGGTCCCCGGGCGTGCGGCGGCCCCCTCCGACGGGGAGCGCATCGACGGGGCGAGGGGGGAGCCTTTCGCCCAGTTGGGTAACGCCGAGTGAGAGGTCCCAGGCCCCCAGGGAGCCCCCAAACCAGGCGGGGGAGGGGGTCATTCCCACCCGGGGTCCCCTCCCCGGGGGCTTTCCGTGAAGTTTCCCCGCCGGCTGCTTCGCATCCCGGTGCTGCCCTTCCCCATCTCCCCCCGTCTCGGGGAGCTGCCGCATGGGGCTTGCCCAAAGGCACCCCGAGGGGGGGGGGGGTGTGTCCCCAGCCGGAGCCGTCACTCGCGTTAATACCGGCGGGGTTATTTGGAAAGAGGATCGCTCTCCGCTTCCCGTTTATTGCCCCAAATCGTGGTGTTTATAGAGCCGAGGGCAGGATTTGGGGCCAAAGAAATCAAAATAAAACCAGGCGGTGCGAAAACGTAATCCCACGTTTTCTTTTCGTTTGGGATAAAAACGCTGGCGATGGGTCGTAAATGAAAAATAAACAGAGTTTCGGAGTCAAAATACGCTGCTGGCTGTGTCGCCTGCAAACAGAGCGGTGCTTTTTCTGTTTGCAGTGCTAACTTTGGGACAAGTCGCTTGCGGCTCATTAAAAATATTGTTGCAATAGCAAATACCTTTTTTTTTTTCCTCTTACAGCGCGGTAGCACGATGTTATCAAATGGCAAGGGAAAAAAATAAATAAGAAAACAAAACTCATTTATTTGTGGTCGGTGCCCAGAAAACGATTCCGGACCGTCCCGGCCTTTCTCCAGCGGTTGCCCCCCCCATCAACCCCTCCTGCGCGGCCCTTACGCAGGTGCGGACAGCGGTGAACCCAGCGCCGTCAGGGGTATTTCGTAAGGGGAAGGTTGATTTTGGTGGGGGTGATGGGGGTCGGATAGGTGCTTTTTTAATTAAGAAAAATATAGAATAATTTTTAAAAGGAAAAGCAGAGCCCAGATTGAGTGCTTCTTGCTGTCCTCGCACGTCGCGGAGTAGAGAGCAGACGCCAGGTTTTCAAATAAAGTTGGGCGGTGGGTGAGGGGGTGTGAAGCTGTTTCGCCCCCACCTTCCCTGCACCCCTCTTCGCCGCACCTCCCTGCCCCGCACCCGGGCTTTGCCTCTCTCCCGCCCTCATCCCCAGCGAGCCGGTGCTCAGGCTTTCCTCAAGAAGTCCCCCCACCCCAGACTCCATTCTCTCCCCAGAACGGTCTAGGAAAACGAGAAAAGAGAGGTTTAATCCCCGCTTTCTAGGGGCGAGGGGACATTTGGCGGCGAATGCCCAGCGAGCGGAGGCTTCCGCGGCTGCGCTGAGCAGGGAGCGCCGGTGCGGAGCGGGACAGGATGCCAAGGGACCCCTCCCCCGCCTCGCACCCGAGGCCCTGCCCAAAGTTTCTGGAGAGCCCACATGGGGATGGAGTGAAAGCAATCGCTTTGAGCGGTGGGGAAAACAAAAGAAAAATTAAAAAATAATTATCTTTACGGAGACAAAAACTGTTTGGCAAGGAGGGGG
>NW_010156937.1:2987-4123 GCF_000695765.1 Mesitornis unicolor
AACTTCTGCTTTTTTTTGCAATTCGGTAGATACCTCGGGGCTCCTCGGCCACTGGGTTGAGCGTGGCCGAACAGAACCAGCTCGCCTGTTTGTGGGCGAAACATACATGTATTTCTTTTATTTGGTAGTAAATAGAGGCTTGCTGTGTACAGCAAACAGCGCGGGGGAAAGATATAAACTTCCCGGCCAGCAGATTTGGGAATTCAGAAGAGTTTTGCCTCCCGGAGGGCTGAAGTAGGGACCGGGCTGAGCTGTTCGGCCCTTCCAGCGCGCAATTTTGGGAGGTTGGTATTTTTTATTATTATTATAATTATTGTTTTATTTTATTTTAATTTTTTTTGGCATCCGAAGACTTGCAGATTTTCTCGTACGGGTCAGTGGGAAATGTTGGTTTCTGCTGCGATGCGCAGGAGGTGGGGACACACGGAGCCGCTCCCCGCTCCGAGGGAATAATCCCGCTTTAAAATAGCGCTGAAAATACGCGGTTTAGGGGTTGATTTTTTTCCCTTTCCCCTAAATATGCTGCAAGTGTCTCTGTAATAATCACTTTACTCTATCGACTTGGTATAGTGTGCTAACGGAATGAGAAGACCATTAAGAGCATTAACAGATTGGTACAGCATAATGCTTCAGTTCCTATTGATCGCGAAACGTCTGTAAAATATTGTTTCAAATGAATCTATTGTTCCTGCGCTCTTTCGGCGGTGTTGATGACCTTGGGTTGTTCTCGTACACCCAAATTATCCCCCTGATCCCATCTCGGTGGGAACCAGGGTTCCCGCTTCACTGGGCCGCCCTCGCGGACCTGAAAGCGTCGTCGGAGGGGTCGGAACCACCTTAAAAATGTGAGGGGAAAAAAACCCACGAAAAGGCAAAGGGAAGGGGCCGGTGGGAGCGGCTCGGCCCAGTCTTCCCCCGTGCGCGGATGCCGAGGTTGCGCGCTGAAGGCTGCTGAAGCCGCATCCGCGGGGCCGCATCCAAAATCGCATCCCCGGGACCTCATTCCCGGATGAAGTTGGGCAACGGAGAGATCTAAACCTGTTCACATCGATATCAAGTCGGAAGATGGTGGTGGGGGCAGATCCTGCAGCCTTTCCCCAGGCAGCCCCCACCCCCACCCCACGTCCCCCGGGGCT
>NW_010156938.1:0-8779 GCF_000695765.1 Mesitornis unicolor
GGGACCACTTCAAAGCCTCGGAGCCACCCGTGGCCATCAGCTGCGGGGTCAGCTCTTGGTGAGCAGACGGACTGGTTAATTGGGAAGGCCAGTAGCCCAGGGCACTGTAACCCTCAGCTGGTGCACAAAGGGATGCTCTGCACCGGCTCTCCCAGCCACACAGCTGGATGGCAGCCCAGAAGGGCTCACCCCAGCACAGGGTGACGGAGCTGGAAAAGCCACCTCTTGTCTGCGGGCAGGGAGCCGGGCTGGGAGCTACGTGAGGCAGCCAGAGCAGGAGGAATGAGGCAGCACAACACCAGCATCGCTGATGTCTGGGTCTCATCTGCCCACAGCAAGAGCAGGGCAAGAGTCGCTGAACTGTCCCTGTGCTCCTGGTCTCGCCTGTCCCTGAGAGCCCAACGAGAAAGATCTGAGCCACCCGTGCTTGCTGTGGGCTTTGCTCCCAGGAAACAAGCTGAGACTCCCTAAAATGCCTTTTTCTACCACTCTGCAATGACCCCTCAGTTATTTGGGAAACCCTGCCGGGGAGCAGAGGGAGGCTGGGCTGGTGCTCCCACTGCGGCACAGCAACGCTCCTGGCTTCTCTCCTGAGCTTCCACGTTAATTACTCAGGACCTGCTTTCCTCTCTTCTGTCGCTGAGGCTGCATTGCAACAGCCAGTCCATAACTCAATCAGCGTGAGTAATATCTGAGCACTGTGTCTTGGCGCTGTTATTGTTCCCTACTTGGTAAAGGTTTATGGCATTTCATTTCAGAGAAGCTTTCCTGCTGCCAAAGCCTCAAGCCAGCCTTTTACTTTAGCTGTATTAATTCTCCCGGGCCAGCCCTGCTTATATTGTGTTTTTAATTGTACATTCTTTCCCTGCCTCACTTTTGCAAATTCAGCCTTGATTTTCTTCCAGGCATTGACTGACCCAGGGATAGCCCTTGTGGGACCCATCTTAGGTAGGACCAGCGTCCAGCCCGGGAGAGGGATGAGGTGGGAGATCCTGATGGAAACGAGTGGGGCAGAAGTTAGAAGGACTGGGACAGAGCTTTGTCTCCTCTGGTCCAGACAGATGCAGCTTCGTGCCAAGGCTGCTGCCCACAGATGCCAAGATGCTGGAGTCAACGTCTGCTTTTTGTCGCAGCAGGCCAGCAATGTGAGCTCCTTTTGATCCCAAATCCATGCCCAGCACTGGGATCGGTTTCATTTTGAAACATTGGCTTCAACGGCATTTGTCCCCATGCTGATGGGAGGTGAGGGGACAGAGATGCTGCTTCCAGACCCCACGGCTCTTCTTGTTCTTTCAATTCAGTCCAGACCGGGCTTGACTTCCAACTGGTTCTGACTGGAGCGGTGCTGTGGCTTGAGGTGAAGCAGGTCTGGGAATAGCAGGGCATCAGAGAGGATTTCTAAGGCCCAGGACCTGTGAGCCTATGCAGGGGCTAGCACCAGCAAGCCTGATTTGGCCGTGCTCGCTGTAATAAGTGTAAATACAATTAATAATAGTGCCTTGCCAGGGAGGAGAGGACGGGTTATGCCAGCTGTGCTCAGCCTGAGGTCAGCCCTGCTATTGCTTCCACGAAGGAGACATCTCCTGCCTGCTGTAGAGAGATCCAGGGCACTAATGGCTTCCGAAAGTGGATTTGACCGACTGAATTACAAAGCCAAGACAGAGTAAGTTGCTTGCAACAAGTCCTGCTTGAGTAGGCTATAAGAAAGCCCAAATCTCTCATCCCACGCCTAAATCTTGGTTTGAACTACTAAACCAAATGCAACCAGAGTGATTAGCTCCCCTTACCTCCCTCCCTGAAGCCTGTGGACTTAAAACTTGTCTCTGGGCCATTTCTGCACTATTTTGGCAAGTTTTAACTTGGCTTATTGACCATGGAGTAAATAAGATGGGGTCAACCCCATTTCTGACAGCTCTGCAATGTAGCATCTTATTCCTAATGTTCCTTGCAGCTCTGGAAGGGGGTGAGAAGAACTGGGGACACTTCTTTTGGTGGGGGCAGAACCAAGGGTTGGGTGTAGGAGTCTGTTGCTGGGTGTGAATGCACGCACTGTCCACACTGCTGAAAACCATGGGGCATTGACACTGCCAGGCCGTGAGGAGCTGCTGGGTTTTAAGATCCTCACGCAGAGCTGCTCACCCTTGTAAAGGGCCTGGCTCCTCGGCGAGGATTATGTGTCTGAACAAGCCTGCAGCTCGGCAGCAGCTGTTTTCCAGCTATTGCCGAACAAAGACAACTTTTATGGCTGCAGGAAAAGAACAGGACTTGGCTTTTCTGTACCAGCCATCTGATCTGAGAGCAGCGAGGCTTGGGAACAGCATCTCCTCATCCCATCGAGGGGCTGAATCGCTCCTTGTGTGTGTGGGCGCTGGCACCCGACCGCAAGCATCACCCAGATTTGGTTTGTCACGGTGGGGTCGTGTCTTTCCCCTTCATCCTTTCCTCTTCCTTTCCTTTTTTTTTAAAAAAAGAAACCAATTTCCCAAATGAAGCGCAATGTGGAGCAGACAGTCTGCAAGCGCCTGAGTCAGATGAGCCTTAATGGATGAGGCGGCAATTCGCTGAAGCACTTTGTTTAATTGAAAGGAGCTGCCAAAGGGAGTCAGAATGTGGTTCCCCTGACAGGTCCGGAGGAGATGACACAAAATATGGAGTCTCAGTCCCCAACCCTGCTGCGTTCAGCTCCTTGGCTCACCTCCTGCTCCCTGCAGCAAGCTGAGGTGAAGGTGGGACCTTGCTCGGTGTCTGCTGCTGCATCCTCTGGACAGGCTCTTTGCAGCATCTCAAGGGGTGTGAAGAGGACTGCACCCAAATTGTCCTCTTTGCTGCTCTCCAGGACATTCAGCTCTCAAAAACTGCAGTATTGTGGGAGCAGCAATTGCGTTGGTCAACCTGGGGTCTGCCAAAGCCCAGTCAGCAATTTTTTGGGGTCCTTATGGGGCTGGGAGAGGCAGGGTCTCTGCTGGGAGTGCTGTGTCCATCCATCACTCCTGGTCCATCGCCTGATGCTGACTCCCTACTTTTGCTCAGGCACATGTAGCTAATTCTTTTTCTCCCTCTCTTGTCATTTTTTGATGACACCAGGCCTTTTATTTGGCTTCAATTCTTTGCAGCGCATCCAGCAGAGACAAATTCAGGGAAAAGGAGAATTCTGTGAGGCCCATTAGGCGCCAGCCGAGCAGTGGCACTGGGAGGGCAGGCTGCTGTCCCCATCCCCTTTAACCATGCAGGACCCTGCGTCCTCCCAGAGCTCATCCCCTTGGCCAGAAGCAGGCAGCAGCCTCAGCTCCTGCACCTCCTGCCCCCTCTCCCAAATTAAATCAGGAGGTTTTAAGCTGGGCATGGGTTCTCAGGGCTTGGCACGCTCAGGCAATGACCTGCAGACACAAATAAATGTTTGATGGAGAGGGATGTCAAGTGATTCTTGGTATCTTACTCTGTTTCAAAGTCTAGTACGAGGTGGCCTGGACAGTGAGGAGGATGAGGACAGCTTCACCTTCACCTTCCTGGGACTGGGTCCTCATGTTATTCCAAATGTATACAGGGAAAGGTAAGACAAGGGAGGGTGCTGACTTGCCCAGGCCCCGCTCTGTAGCATCCCTCGCTGTGTGGTGCAGCGCAGGCAGGAAGAGGTTAAGGCAGCGAGTCCCTGCTCCAGTGTGTGCCCAGAATAATGAGCGCAGAGGAGAGCAGAGCGCTTGGGAGCCTCAATGCAGGCGGCATCGCCCCAGCGCTGCCTTCCCGCAGCTTGGCACCGAGAGGATGAAATATTTCCCGGTCATTCTGTGTGTGTGCGTGCGTTAAGAAATTGATTTTCAGATAGAAGAAGAAATCCTTTAAGAGCTGATAGTTTCCATGTCTTTTTTTTTTTCCCCCTTTTTTCTTTCTACCTCCCCATGCTAATGGCCACAGCAGCAGCTGCATTAACCGGTTTTGGATAAAATTCAACACAAAAGCCTCTATCTCCCCATGAGCCTGGTCCAATAAATCCTGCCTTTAGCTATGAGATGGGTTTAGGGGGGGGTGTGAAAGCAGAAGCTGAGAGGGCCAGGTCCCTTCCCTGCCATCCCAGCCTGGCAGCCGCACTGGGCACCACGCAGCCCTTTTGTCACTGCAGCTTTGCAGGGGTTGCCAAGGGCCCTCCAGCCGAGCGCTAAAACCTTGAAAAAGTGGGGGGAAAAAAGGAAAAAGCCCCATCCCTGCATGCCCTGAATCTTAATCTCATCTCTTTCAGCTCCAGCCCTGCTTCCCAGCATCCTCAATGCTTCCCTAAAAGCCGGGTGTCTTTGTGGCGTCTGCCAGCTCCAGCCTGCAGGGTCCTGGATGCGGAGCTCCTGGGTGCTCGCTGTTTTAAAGAGCTCGTTGCAGGGGGGAAATGGGATGTTTCAGACAATTTTGGGCAAGAACGGGGCTGCGTTATTAGCGTTGTGCGCCGTGTGTGGTTTTTGCAATAGGGCTTGGGCTGAATTTGTCCCAGGTTGCCCTGTGGTTGGAAATGGGCAAGATGGGAGCAGCGACTGGGTACGTCCACTTTCAGCTGGGCAAAAACCTGGTATCAAAAATGACCAATTTTTTAAACCAGGAAAGACTTTTAGTGTTTAATTCAGAATATTCTTCATCCCCCATCACCCTGTACCATGACCCTGTAGCAAAGCCCCGTACCCCATCGCTGCTGCCAGGCTCTGCATCGCCACCTGAGCCTCGGAGAGCTGAGATTTTTTTGCTTTATGGTAATATAAAAATTGCTTTGCTTGCACTTTCTCTCTCCAGCTAATCCAATTTGTCTCCTTACTGCTTTCAAACGCCTTTTTAAAGATTCCCAGCAATGTATTATAGGAATCCATTTGCTGAGATGCAGCGGAGAGGGGCATTTTTATTTTACAGTTATTAGCGAGTGACAAGGTAAGTAACTCGGGGAAGATTGATCACCCGACTAAGCATTTTTACTTTCTCAATTAATCCTGGCATGATTGTAATAAATCCGGGAGTGGGAGTAATTAGATGTGAACGGACCTTACTTCCTTTTGCTGCTGCGTGTCAGGGGTAATGGATAGAGACATCTTTCTCTTGGAAGTGGCCTAGGGAGACGTCCAGTTAGATGGGATTTCGGGGAAGAAAGATAGATGTCAGGGGCCAGCGTTCACTTTTTCCTCAATGGGGAACAGATTTATGCTATCAATCCGCATTAAGAAGCCTTCATGGCTACATAGAAATCCAGCAAGAGTAATTCAATTAGCCCCGTGCACTTTTTAAGATGGGATTTGATAATGGAGGATCACTTGCCCTGAAGTTCACGCTGGATTTTCGTGCTGCTTCTTTCCCTTTTCTTTTCATTTTTTTTTTTTTTTTGGCTAAAAGAGTCATTGTGGTTCACTGGGTGCTTTTATCCCCAAGCTGAGGAGTTGCTAGGTTAAGTCCTAAACCACGCTGGAGGTTCATGGCTGCTGCAAACGCAGCGCTGTGTCACCTGTGAGCGTGTCCTGACACCCGCTCCCTCTCGCTGTGCTGAACCCAGCCCAAATTTGGGAGCTTGGAGCCTGCCTCTTGTAAAGAGTGAGAGCTGACAAACCCCAAAGGCTATAGCTTGGAGATTTTAATTCAATATTAAGGCTGCCACCCTGATTTGGGTAGGAAAAGACTGACGTCTTGAACTGCAGCTCTCTGTGATGTCCCCAGTGCCCATCATGGCCAAAGTCACCCTGACAGGACCTGCCATGGCACGAAGCCCCTCTTGTGCAGGTCCTGACAGGGAGCTGCTCCCCGGCCCTCATCCCCACTCCCACCGAGATCTCATTAATAGATTTACTTATTTAAAAATCATTATACAGGCAGACAGCCTCATAGATGTCGGATCCCAGGGGCTACTTGTTAGCAGCTGCTCTGTAGCTACATCAAGGGATTTTCTGACAGTACACAAAAGCCATTTGACAATGTCAGGAACCACCGAGAGGGATTAACTTAAAAGAGAAAAAGGGGGGAAAAAAACCACATTAAAACCTGCCTTGGAGCTTATCAGAGATGGGTAGCCTTGGAGCAGAAAAACCAACCAGTGGGGTGAAGAAACCAGGGCCAGCCCAAGCAGGAGTGGGGACACTTTCCTTCCTGGGAAAGGCATTTCCCATTAACCCTCTCTGCTTTGCTTTGTCACGGTATTCGCCCAGGTCTTTTATTTGCTTTGAAGGCTTGGCCCGAAACCTTGCGGGTTTCCTGCTATGACGTGATGTAGCGGTGCGGATGGAGAGCTGGGCTATGGCGCTGGTGGCAGTATGGCATTGGTGACAGTATGACACTGGTGACAGCCTTGGTCGAGAGCTGTGACAATAAATACCTTGAAAGGGAACTGCTCCGGGGTCAAACGGCCGAGAGATGCTGGTGTGAAACTGCTGAGTGAAGCAGGAGCGTCCGTGCAGTCATTGCGGGGAGGCAATAACTCGCCATAAATGAGGGACCTTCGCGGAGTCACTCAGCCCAACCCCAGAGAAGCTCATTTCCCTGTGCCGTGAGTTGTTAAAATTGGGAAAAAACCTTCAAAGGCCATGAAAAAATTACAGTCCTGGAGAAAATGTGACAGCAGGGACAGCCTTGAGCAGGCAAAGCCGTACCCAGGCTTAATGTCCGATGTGTGAGAAGCGCCATGGATGTGGTCAGGAGTTAAACCAGAGCAAGCAAATTTGGGAAATGCCACCCAAAAGCATGCAGAGGTGCCAGCAAGCGAATGGCACAGGAGACCTTGTCGCTTTTCCAAGGTATTTTGATTTTTTTGAAGGCTGGCTGAGCCTGCAAGCGGAAGTTTTTGGAGCCCTAGGTTTACAATAGCTGTCTGGTCAAGAGCCTGCACAAACCCCAGTGCTTTCTGTATTTCTCGTCAGTGACACAGTTTATTTATTTTAGGTGCTGATTTGCCAAATAGTTTCGGTTTTCCCACAGTTTCTCCTCTCGTCGTCGTGAGGTTTCAAGCAAAGCGAGATCCTGTGGGGATCCTCCGCTCACCTTTAGGTGCCATCCCTTGGAAAAGAACACCTGCTTTTTTCCTTACAAACTTCATTAAATCTGCCCACGGAAAATAAAGACAGAGTCCTGGGGGGCTTCCACCAAAAAAACCTGAGTAAATCCACTGACCACATCGAGGGAAAATACATCAGAAAAGGCTGTGAAATCCATTTTTCTCTTCGCAGCTTTGAAAGCAGATGGCGGGGTGGGGCCAGCAGGAGAGAACTAACAAACAGAAAATAGTACAAACACGGCGTAAATAATTTCCTACCCCCCCCCCTTCCTCTCCTCTTTGCGAAGTGCGGGAGCAGAATATTCCAGCGGGTTTCTCCCACCTCGGGCTGAGGTTGTTTCTGTGATTTGCGGCGGAGCAGCGCTCGAGGAATACAATAAAAATTAATAATTAAAACCAGCAAAAAAAAAAAATTATCTGCCAGGCGCTGGAATATTTTTAGCTGATTGCCGGAGTTTATAATAGCAACAATATCATAATGGGGTCCTTTGTGCGAAACCTCCACCGTGTAATGGTGATGACTGCACAGCCTGGACTTGTGATGGAGCTCCCTTGCCCCTCATCCAGAAAACACACATTTTGCTGAAGATTTTTCAGTGGAAAATGTGACTTTATGTGTGCTTTATGGGTCCCTCTGCCCTGTGGCACGTTCTGCCAGGGACCCGTTCTCTGAGGATTTTACAGAAGCGGTACTTTATGTACCTGCTTTATGGGGCAGAAATTGAAGCTTTGAACAGAAGGGAGAAGGTGCAGGGTTTACAAAACAGCCCCAGCGCTGAGACCAAAGTCACTGTGAAAACACCAAGTGCAGGGTTTGATACAGAATATGGACGGAATACGCCTTTCCTGTAAAACTCACAGCACTTGGGATATCTCCAGACAGATTTATGTGATCTTGGGTATTTCGTCCTCTTCAGAAGGTGGGTTTGGACAATGCTGCACACTCAGAAAGGTTCATTTATTCTGATATTGTAGTTAATTTCTCTTTATGTTCCAGGGGAGAGGAAAAGATCGGTGCATACAAAATTGTGGGGACAAATAGAGCAAATAGCTCCAAACTTAGGGGATGAAGAGGATGAGTGGCACCTGCAGAGCCCTATAGTGCAGGATGTATGGAAATAAGTACATCAGGGAATGGCATGGGGTACACCGTATCCTCCATGGCATTGCTGCGTTGGTGCGGTTGAACTTCACACCCGGACTGGTAATTCACCCGCTCAGCCCTGGGTCACAAACTCGACTTGTTTAAGGCCATCAAGTAAAAACAGCCTTGTAAAACGCCTCCGGGGGACGGCTAATTTATGGAGGGGAGAAACAATATCCCTCCCCTGGTGCCACTTAACTTTTCATTTTATATCTGCGGTAATTGCACGTGACATCTGGAAAAAATCGCCGTCCAGTCCCTGGAGAAAGCCGGGGCAGGAGGTCACAGCGCTCCGGGGACAGACGCGGGCCATCCCATGGGACGGTGGCTTTGCCAGGTGTGGGGCAAGGAGTGGGAAGCCCTGGGTGCCATCTCCCCCTGGTAACCGAGCAGGACCGGGCGTGGGTGACTCTGTTTTTTCGGGATGGAGCATCCATGGGTGCTTTGTGTGACAGGACCAGCCTGGTCATCCGTGCCTCAGTTTCCCCAGAAGGCAAATGGAAGCAGCCCTGGGGGCAGCAACCCCACGGCGATGGGCTGGGGGCGGCAGGGAGGGATGCGGGGAAGCGCTGGGCTCCGGTCCCGTCTCTCGGGGAGCGGTTGCACATCCCTGGGGCGGGATGCGGAACCCC
>NW_010156939.1:0-2436 GCF_000695765.1 Mesitornis unicolor
ATGGATATGGGACATGGATATGGGATACAAATATGGGAGGTGGGATATGAAAACAGGAGGTAGAATATAAATATGGGATATAAATATGGGATATGGATATGGGCTATAAATACAGGATATGAATACGGGGGCCGAGCGCAGGGCAGGGCTCTGTTTCGGGCGGGTCCTCCCCCACCTCCCCAGCCCTCCCAAAGCTCCCCGTGCTCAGATGCGGGGACACTGCGGTGTCTGTGGTGCCCCACGGTGTCTGTGGTGCCCAAGGCCCTGCCGGGACAGGACGTGGCTGATGGACACGGGGGCTCAGCGATGCCGCAGATGGGTCACCGTGGAGGGACGGAGCCACCACCCCAAACACCGTGGTGGGTTCCCAGCAATGGGCACCTGTGCTGGGCCAGGACATCCCACACCCGCCTCCCTTCTGCTGGGGTCCACTTCCCTCCTCTGGCCAGGACCCAGCCTCTGCCCCTTGGGGCCTCCATCCCTTGGAGCCTCATCCCTCATCTCTCCATCCCTCATCCCTGCGTCTCTCCATTCCTCCATCCTCCATCCCTCACTCCTCCATCCCTTATCCCTCATCCTTTATCTCTCTATTTCTCCATCCCTCCATCCCTCATCTCTCACCCCTCATCTCTCCATCCCTCATCCTCCATCTCTCATCCCTGTTCCCTTCATCCCTCACTCCTCCATTTCTCCATCTCTCTTCCCCCATCCCTCATCCTCCATCTCTCATCCCTGTTCCCTTCATCCCTCACCCTCCATCCCTGCATCCCTCCATCTCTCCATCCCTCATCCCTCACCCCTCACTCCATCCCTCCAACCCTCATCCTCCATCCCTCATCCTCCATCTCTCATCCCCGTTCCCTTCATCCCTCACCCCTCACTCCCCCATCCCTCACCCCTCTCTCCTCCATCCCTCACTCCTCCATCCCTCCTCTTCCATCTCATCCCTGTTCCCTCCATCCCTCACTCCTCCATCCCTCATCCTCCATCCCTCACCCCTCACTCCTCCATCCCTCACCCCTCACTCCTCCATCCCTCCTCTTCCCTCTCATCCCTGTTCCCTCCATCCCTCACTCCTCCATCCCTCATCCTCCATCCCTCCTCCTCCATCTCTCATCCCTGTTCCCTCCATCCCTCACTCCTTCATCCCTCACTCCTCCATCCCTCATCCTCCATCCCTTCTCCTCCATCTCTCATCCCTCTTCCCTCCATCCCTCACCCCTCACTCCTCCATCCCTCACTCCTCCATCCCTCCTCCCTCCTCCCCATCGCTCCCCGCCCCCCATCCTCCATGGCTCCTCCATCCCATCCCTCGTTCCCGCTCTCATTCTTCCCGTTGCCCTGGCAACGCCCATCTCCCGCCGCAGATCTGTCCCCTCTCTCCCTCTTATCTCCCTCCTTTCTTTCATCTATCTCCTCATCTCCCTCTCCTCCAACCTCTGTCCTCCGCTGCCTTTCTTTCTCTCTCCCTTTTCATCTCCTCCAGCGTCTCCTCTGTCTCGGGGTTACAATTATTTGAATCTCACCTTTTTTTTTAATAAAAAAAACCACATCCAATTCACTTCATTAACTGCAGCCCACCCGCGTGGCCCAGACCCCTGCCCACCCCTCAGCCCCATGGCACAGGATGGCGAAGCTGGGGCGCTTTGGTGAAGCCACCCAACCCCCCCAAAACCCTTTGGGCAAAGGGGGGCAGAATCCCCCCTCACACCACAACACGGCCGGGATGGGGCAGCTCCCGGTCCCGAACCCCAGCCCTGGTCCATGCCCCTCAGCCCCCAACCTCGGATGTGTTTTAATACAACCGCAGGGAGACCGAAAATGGGGAAAAGGAGAGAAAATCAGAGCCCAAACCACATCACCAAGGGGGGACGGATGGGAGATGGGGCAGCTCCCGGTCCCGAACCCCAGCCCTGGTCCATGCCCCTCAGCCCCCAACCTCGGATGTGTTTTAATACAACCGCAGGGAGACCGAAAATGGGGAAAAGGAGAGAAAATCAGAGCCCAAACCACATCACCAAGGGGGGACGGATGGGAGATGGGGCAGCTCCCGGTCCCGAACCCCAGCCCTGGTCCATGCCCCTCAGCCCCCAACCTCGGATGTGTTTTAATACAACCGCAGGGAGACCGAAAATGGGGAAAAGGAGAGAAAATCAGAGCCCAAACCACATCACCAAGGGGGGACGGATGGGAGAGCCCCAGAACAGGTGCTGGGGGTGTGGGGAGGGAGATTCCCATTTCTCAAACCCCCATTGCGCAGCTGCCCGGTGCGACACCACCTCCAAATTGGGAGCCCAAACCGGTCCAGCTCCGGACCGGGGTCACCATGAGACCCCCCATGAGTTTCACCCTCCCAAAACCCCCCATGGGGGTCTCGCTTTCGGAGCGGATCCTCACACGGTGCCTCGAAACGCTGCCGTCCCCGCGCTGTGACCG
>NW_010156939.1:2502-2786 GCF_000695765.1 Mesitornis unicolor
GGACCCAGCACCCCCACCCCGGCCGAAACTGCGCCCCCAGGCACCCACCCCATGGGGCTTGGGTTGTTGTAATTCTGGGACCGAGGGTGTTCTCGAGCGGGGAGAAACCCCGCACAGAAAACAGCCCCGGCTTTGAGCGAAACAAACAGGGGAAGAAAAGACTTTCAAGTTCCTCCTCGCTGCAGCGACTTCTCCTCCGTCCTCCCTTCCCTCTCCGAAAATAGAAGAGCTATTCAAAAACCGTGCGAGGAGAAGGGGGAGAGAGAGGAAAAAAAAAAAAACAA
>NW_010156939.1:2810-3035 GCF_000695765.1 Mesitornis unicolor
AAAGAGGAAAGAAAAGATGGAGCCCCAAGGGGGTGGAGAGAAACAGAATGAAAAGACAGCGAAAGTAAAGAAAAGGGGTGAAAAATAAAGGAGGGGGAAGAGAGAGAGAGACAGACAGAGCCGCTTTGAAAGGAAAGAATGCTCGCAGCTGAATGCGGCAAAGGGCGCTTGAAAAGGAGCGGCCCGGTGCAATGACCTCCCATTCACAGCCCGTGCCAATCACCC
>NW_010156939.1:3170-3372 GCF_000695765.1 Mesitornis unicolor
CGTAACGCGGCTTAAACCCTGCGCCGAGCGGCGTGGGGACACGGCCCCATCGGGACCCCCGTGCGTTGGTTAAACCCTGTGCTGAGTGGGGTGGGGGGCACGGCCCCATCGGGACCCCCGTGCGCTGGTTAAACCCTGTGCTGAGTGGGGTGGGGGGCACGGCCCCATCGGGACCCCCGTGCGCTGGTTAAACCCTGTGCTG
>NW_010156939.1:3398-4018 GCF_000695765.1 Mesitornis unicolor
CGGCCCCATCGGGACCCCTTGCGCCAAAGCCCCGGTGCAGAGGGGGCTGTGGGGACAGGGAGATGGGGGTCAGGACCTGAATCTTGTGCAGGAATGGGAGGGATGGTCCTGGTGGACTCAAAACTGGGGCCTGATGCTGGGCCCAGGCTCATGGGTTTGGGGGCAAAGGGCTCGGTGCAGCCCTCGCTGCCCTGCAAACCCCATTCCTCTCAGTTTTGGGGGGAGCAGATGCCCCTGACAGGCCCTTTACCAGGGGTCTGCGACCCCCAGCATCCCCCACTCTGCTCAGGGGAGGTGAGGATGGACCCAAAAGCGCTGTAAGGGGAGCAGGGAGGAAAACCCGAGCCCAGCAAGAGAGCGGGGACCCCCAGGAGCATCAGGGGTCACCATAAACCACGGGGACCCCAAATTAGAGCTCTGGGGTCTGGGGTCAGAGGTCAGGGGTCACACAGCAGAGCCATGGGATGGACGCTGGGCAGTGGCAATGGTGGCCACCCCATGCCCAGAGTCTGCAGGGCCACGGGGCTCTAATTGGAGTTAATTAATGATCAACCGGATAACGCTGCACACGGGAAACCTGCGGGAGCCCTGAAGTCCACCCCTAACGGCACCGGGGCCAG
>NW_010156940.1:0-7720 GCF_000695765.1 Mesitornis unicolor
ACAGGCCAGTATTACTTTAACTCAGACAATAAGAGCTGAAGTAGACATATACTGCATTTCTTCTAAAGCAGTAGGATAGTAGTAAAAAAAGGAGACAAGGAATTAGAAAAAAAATCTGTCAGATATGCTGAGGCAATAACAAGTGGGAGAAAATAACACTTTGTGTTAAGCTTGTATTTGATAGCTATAAAACTTGAAAATGCTGTGCTGCACCTGAGGTGTGCTGTGCAGGATAATTGAAATGAATCTTGGGCTGCCTTAAAGGACATTTAGCAGCTGTTCCTGTTTATCTTTTAGCTCCAGAATGATTTTAAAAGCGTATTTTATATTTTCCTGAGAAGATCAATTCTGACAGCTTTGTCTTTAAAGTGCGCATTTTTTATGTCACCTGCATTAAATGCAAGAAATTGGGGAATGACGTTTCTGTTAAACATTACAGACCTCCAGTGGACCATGAAAAGAATTCAGGTGGTGTGGGACATTTGGCAAAATGGTATCACACCACCAATGTCTCTCTCTCCGTTTACCTAAGAAGCAAGCAATGAAACTCTCAAGATTGCTAATGTCTCTTTCTTACAAAAACAATGAATCTAGTCTGCAGCTGGGGTATAAAAACCAAAGACGAAATCAAAACAACGCAATTTCAGGTTGGAAAGATCAAAAGAAGAGTAGCTTACATGACAACTATATGCTATATCACAATTTATCTTTATATAGCTCCGTCCAACAGAATGTTGCAAAACACTTTATAGGGATGGTTGAAAGCAAAAGGCAAGCATTAATGCAAACTAAAAGAGATTAAGCTGTGGTCATGTGGCTTTGCGCCTGACTGGAGTTTATATGTCACAAATGCATTTTTTGGCTCTGCTCTACAGCTCTTGTGGGATCTTTCCAGATCTTCACATCACTTCTTTGTCTTTAAAATTGAATTCTGCTTGCTCTTACGTTCTAGTCCCCTCCCCCCACCCGTCGCCTTATCTATCTACTTTGTGAGTGATCCAGCCTGGGGACTGTCTGGAAAATGTAAATACTGTGCACATGAGAATGAAACTCCAATCCATATGCTACACTGTAATCATGATTACTGCCGTAAGAGACTCATGGTTTTTGAGCACTGGAGGATGTGCTGCTGTGGAATAGGAACATAAACATACAGCACATTATGTAAAAGACTGAGGAGGGACTAAATGTATTTCGGTTCAGGCTTCAAAACTAATTGAGAAATACACTGCTGGAGTCAGTAACAAGGTAGACAACAGTGAGAGTCAGTGAAATGGATGGAAAAACCAAAGAAAGAGTAAACTGATGGAAGAGGAATATAAAGCATGTCATGCAAAGCTGACAGCTTGGTGCTCTGAGCATTGTGCAAGAAGTATAGACTACAAACAGGAAAAATGTATTACCACAATGGGGCTCAAAAATGAGTAGAAAATATAAATATTAAAAATTTATGGAATTTTCCAGTCACTTTTTCTGAAATATAAGCCAAAAGACCAGATCTAGCAGTTGTAGAAAAGGAGAAGGAAGAATAATTTCCTGTGAACTTTTCCATGTAGTAAGAATGTTCAGCTAAATGCAAGAAAAAAATGAAAAATAGGATCACTGACTGCAAATCTGCCGCCAATGGGATCACAAACAGCAAAACCATTTATTTGTGGTGCAGCGGGACTTCCTGTCAGGGATATTAAAACTGTGCTGTGTAAACTGGAAACTGATGATTGTGGATATTTCAGCAATACTCAGTGACACCTCTAAAATGCTGAGAAAAGTAGAAATATTCCATGTTTGTCAGTTCTTCATATATTGTAGATGACAACTGCACTGACAAGTGGTAATGCTTTCCCACTCCCTACCTCCTGCTAAGACTGCCAGCAGTGGAGGGAATTAATGATGGTAATGATACAGAAAGGGATTAATGAACTTGTAGGTGTGTGTTGGAAAACAAGGATGAAGAGAATCTGGAAGATGTGCCAGCATGGACAAGGATAGAACAACTTCAGATATAGATGACTAGCTTCAAAGAGACTGGGGTATCACCATTAGCATTTTTGTTAAGTTATGATTTCTGATGCCTAAGGAACGTCCAATGTAAAGGACCTTCCTCAAACATAGGAAACTAATACCTTACACTGCTTTATATTTTGGAGATTACTACATAAACTATGCCTTTCTAACAGATCCAAATTTAGGATTTCCTAAATAGTGGCTTCCCTGGTTATTGAGAAGAGACACTACCAAACAGGACAGTTCCAGTGCTTTGCCAAATTTCAGAAGTCCAGCACAGACTGAACAGTATAGTCAGCAGGATATCATACATCTTTTTAATTTAAAAATTGATTCTGAGGTTTTACTGCCAAAAAATAAAATACTGCACGTTATATTTCTTATGTAAAAAATCATCTATAAACTATTTAATGAAGAGGTCACATTTTGAGACACAGGTTGTGACTGCCTCACCATCCATTGAATGTGTATGCGTGTGCTCTGAATTGGAAACAGCAGTTAATCAGCGTGGCACCTAGTGCTATGCTTGCTGCTGTCCTCTGTAGCAATGTTAACAGACAAGAAAAGAACAAGAAAAAGATGTTGTTTTCTGTACCTGAGGAAATAGAGGTCGAGCAAATTTCTAAGCAGCAAGGTTTTTTTTGTTGTTGTTGTTTGTTTTTTAAACCTGTCTCTCTCTTTTCCTTACAACTCAGCACCTGGAATAGTCATGCCTGAAGCTTGAGGAAGTCCCCTTTCCTGCTATGGCACAATTCCAAATGTCACAGAAACATTATAAAGTGTACTGTATTTTGGAGAAACTTATTGAATTACAATGCAGTAAATTTAGACTGACTGCAGATTCACTTTCTGTAGTATCTTTCTTTTCCCATCAAACACTCCTCCCTCAAACACACACAAACATATATATTTTTGCTCACACCACCCACCTTCTGCCCCTGTTTAATAAGATAATGTAACCTCCCCCGCAGAAAAAGACTTTTGGTTAGGAGGCTGCTCTGCACTGAAGCCTGGTGTCTCTCACCCCAGGTCACATCTAGTGAAAGAGCTGGTGATAAACATCCAAATCTACACTTTCCCTCCAAGCCTCCAGGTCTGAGTACCTTTCCTAAATCTGGTTCAACCTCTTGTCAAGAACTGCTGCCTGACTCCCTAGGAAACCATTTGTCCTGCCAATCTAATTTTTGATCAGTCCTTGAACTCTGCCTTAGTGTCTTGAACTCATAAAGTAATATGGCTTTGCTTATTATTAGTGATTCCTTTGAGCTTGCATGATGGCTTTTGATCCAGCACCAGACTTTAATTCATTGTATGTCTGGGGTTTGCAAAGTGCAGTAGAAAATTACAGGGAGCAGAGTAGTTGATACTAAATTCGTAAGGAAGCAGCTAATAATCCCTTAAGTCAGAGGGCTTTAGACAAACTAATTTATTGAGTCTTGACTTGCAGAGATCATCATCGTTATCTAATGGCTTCAATTTTCTGACTCTCTAAGCCCATATTTTGCACTCACGGATTCTGTCCTGCTTTGTAGCAAACACTTCTGTAATGTGACTTGTGAGGATGGTTGTGGATGTCTCTGTTACAGTAATGCAGAGGCTTTTGTTTGAGAAGATGCTTTTCCTTAATAGGATATTAATTATCAAGTGATCTTTTCCCCTTGGCATACAAATGTTTCTGTGAGAAAGTTTCATTCCAACATATGGAAATTTTTCTCCAAATAATATGCCAGAGAGTATCAAACATATACTGTCTCTTAAACACGAGTCCACATTTGCCACCAGTGAATTTGGACATATAAAAATGATACTTGACACAAACATTTATCAAAAATCTCCCTTAACATACTTGTAAGCTTAGCTTTGCATCAAAACAATAGTGGTGCTAATTACATGCCATAGCTTGTCTATTTTATAGTACCTGGTCATAGTGTTAAAATGTCAAGCAAAAGGGTTATAGTAGGCCGTCAATCCATGGAGTTTAAAATGCATCACTGAGCAGAGGATCAGAAATGATGTGTGAACACTTCTCACTCCAACTTACAGAGCAGAGCAACCAGTTCAAGATGAACCAGACACTACTTCATTTCAGGAAGCACATGACAGCTCTCTCTCTGGCATGTGCTCCCTCCTAATTGCATTACTGTATTTGAATTAACCACAAGGATCCTCAGTCTGACACTGGGAAGGTTGTGTCATCAGCATGGTCTCTGTTTATAGTAGCTAGATTGTTTGCTTATTTATCATTATATAGCAGCTTTTGTACAAATGAATCTCAAAGTTAAAAACAAGATGATATATGAAGAACATAAAAGGAACACCTTGTCTGTCACTGAGGTTGAAGATCAGCCTGAAAATGTTCTCTAAATATGAATTTCCCACAATTACAAGATATTTCAGATCAGCAGCTTTTTACAACATTTTAAAGATCACCAGTCATATTTTTACAAATTATTAAGAATTAATGGAGGCAAAGACAAAATGAGCAAAGGCAGCTAAATGTCTGGTGATTAGACATATTCTTGAGGCAGAATACTCCAAATAATTATTTGCCAGGCAGAAAACCATTAACATGAGATGCGGCAACAACACAGGGCACTCGGCCTATGACACTTCCACAGGCCATAGGTGTGGACACTCTACGGAAAGGTAAGGTGTAGTTTCATACCCACTCAAGCAGCCGAGGAAACTGAACCAGGCTGGTTGTCTGGCTTTTTCATTGACTTTGTGAAATACAGAGAGATGGCAAGTCCACCATCTTCCCAAATTTTGTGAATAAAGCCTGTAAATTAAACTGTCTGGCTAATTTAAATAAGTTTTAAGATGACTGAATATATAGTTACAGTAGAAACTGTTGAACCATAAACCTTTCCCAAGCTGAAACTGGTGATTCTGATATCATAAAACCCAGTCCTTTCTGTTTCTCCCTCCTGCCTCTATGATTTTTCTCTCATTTTTTTTTTTGTGATTCCAAACAAAACAGCAGTATTCTTTTTAAAACTTACATTCATTAAATTCTTACAATAGGAAGCTATTCCTATGTGGCAATAATTTCTAAAGAGTATTTTTTTTTCTTCTCTTAACACTAATAAGAAAGGACAGGGACCCTAAGGTCAGTACATACTAATGAGATGAATCAGGAGATATGACTGAAATGAGACTCAGTGACACAGCTGCCTCCAAAAAAATTACCACTTGAGCAAAACACACTGGGACAATCTAGTATCTCAATTTCTAGAGCTGTTACCATGGTTTCTATACAAAGACTGGAGAGCATTAAAAGTATATTCTTTGTGACGACAAATAAAAGGAATATTTGAAATAGGATAATAACATCTTGGGTGACCTGTCAGAGATAGTTGAACAGCTACTAGTAACTATTTACATTTGCCTCTGAAACAACCTAAATGGACAGAAGGTAAATCATTATATCCTAAATACGCCATCTAGCTATTGGGTTTCCCCTGCCTTCCTATTTTATCTTGCTAGGGTATAAAAATAATTCAGAGAAACGTAAGAGTAGTGCAGTTAATACAAACCATTTTGCTGCTCTTGATAACTCCTATAAAGACAGCCTGGCAGCCCAGACATGGTATGTTTTGTTCAACAGAATGGCCTCAGCTCTGTTTTAATTGCTGTTGAAACTCAGATGCAGCAAGATGTATGATATTAGTCATGGCTGACATGCTAAATTTATTTACTGAGCTTTACACTGTTGGAGTTTGGAAGTAGGCTGGAAAGATCCTGAAGCTAAATGTGATTTCTAATTTCAGTTCCAGGCTTTATCCAAATACCCTTGACTCAATTAATCTATGTAATGCAATTCTATTAAGTCACTGAAAATCTTTGTATGTAGCATTCTTAGGTCTTTGGGTATACTGGACAATAAACTTAATTTTCAAAATTAGACAAGTTAGTCTTCATCAAACTAATGCAAATAGCTGGTTGGACATAACCTGAACACTTGAAAACTCCCCATACATTTCATCATTACAATTATTGAAATGCAATGAAAAAAAAAATCTGATTTCGAAAATTTGGCCAGTAGATAACAGCTGATGTAGTGATTCACTTAAAGGGGTCCTTCTTCCTACAACTTTCTCTTTCCATTTCCACTCATTTCTCTGAACTGACTCCAGGTATGATTAAATTTGTTGATCTGGGCAGAAAATTATGCTTTTAATTTTTTTTTTGGTCTGGATTAGTTCTCTCATGGTTTATTGAGCTGAATTGAACACTTGAGCACAAAGTAAATGCTGTCTCTGAGAGAAGGTAAGTGGAGAAGAGTTGACAAAAGGAATAAGGTAGAACTTCATTCTTTGATGGTAATTTTCAGAGGGAATAGCACTCAGTATGATTTTTGCATGGCTTCTGAAGCATATATGTATGGCATAGTTCTCTGAAACTAGTGGAAATTCCTAAAAGAAAAAAGTAGTATTGTACTAAATTAATTTTGGTTAAAATAGAAAAGCCAGTATGAACAACTGCATCATGAACACAAAGTACATGAGAAATTAAAATCTAGAGGTGTAAGACTGAGTCTTGTATCAAACAAATAAGAAACTACCATATAAGGTGACTTGATAATTTACCTTAAAGGAGATTTCATACTGCTCTCCTCCCCATATTTCTAATCCTGGATCATAGCCTCCCAGCTCCCAAAACCACTTCCGGTTAACAGCAAACAGACCTCCAGCCATTACAGGAGACCTGAAGGATGAATAAAACAAACTGTGAACAACAGGAACCATCATGCCATGCTTAAAAAACTGAGAAGATTAGCAATGTATATAGACAAGCAATAACAAAGATGTCTGGACCATGTGTGCGCGCGCCTGTGTGTGTTTTTTGTCTGGCTTCCACAATTACAAAGCTATGGAAGGCGTAGACAAAGGGTACTGTAAACAAACATTTACCTTTATTCACCCCCAAAATAGACTCTAGACAAGAAATAGGCAATGTGATAGACACGTAAATAAGTATAGAACATAGTAGACAGTCATGTGCAAACTCCTCTAAAAAAAAATCCAAGTTCTGCTTTTTACTAAATAAACCCATAAAAAAGGAAAAGAAAGGGACTCTGGAAACCTGTCAAAGTGCCTAATGTAGTCTCAGTACCCCATGTGAAGTAACTCACACTTAAAAGTTAGCAAAACGTTTCAGTTATTTTCAGTCTCATCGGTGCTGGCTAGAGAAAAGCAGAAAGGTGACAGTAGATAGCTACAGAACAGCTGTTGGGAGTTAAACATCTCCTTCCTTCAGCAGTATTTAAAACTTCTAAACTTTGTCTCACAGTGATAATTTAACACAGGTAAATAATTTGCTACATTTCCCATATTCTCATTTATTCTATGAAGAAACATCTGAAATTTACTTGAATTAACTTAGTCTTTTCGACAGACAATATAGAAAACAAATTAGATATTTAAAGCTAGTGTTAGAGAACAATTCATTTTAAATTTCTAAGCAGCAATTTTGTACTGGAAACTAAGTGGGTTGGTTTTTATTTCACTACCAAGAAGACCATGTTTCATTGACAGCTCGGAATTTAAATGTTGCACCATGATTCCTTGAAGTTGTGGTGGAAGGGAGATAAAAGGGATCTACACTGAACACTGAGGAGCTGAAGAAAGCCCAATCCAACTGTTGAGTTCAATTAATGCAGGTCAACACTTGCATAACGAGTTTTAGAGCAAGAGGCTGGAAGGAACACATTCCT
>NW_010156940.1:7751-11753 GCF_000695765.1 Mesitornis unicolor
GGCTGGTCAGCAACAGAAGAGACATAGAACTAACCCTGTGTAAGAGAGACCTTGATGGCTTCCAGGCAGCGCTTCCTTATCGGAGAAGAGACATGAAACTGAATCCTATGCCATGCGGTTTGCAACACTGAAGCCCTGGAGGGAAAACTATCCCATCTAGGGGCATTTTTATTCTGAATGACTCTTGGTGTTTTGTGTGGGGCTATGGAAGCAGATGGTACCACCCCAGAAGAACTGACTGGCAAATAAAAACTTCACTCTTTGCCGCTGATTTAAGGTTTGGCAGTGAACTTGGGTAAGTATCACAGGAAACTATGCATAAGTTAGAAGTGTATTAAAGAGGACACCAAATTAATGGAAAAGCATTATGCCATATTTTCGCTGCCTTAACACTGTTTTTATTTCTGTCTTTTATCCAAGCCAGTGGAGAAGATAAAATAGCAAGCAGACAGCTGAGTGGCCTCTGCCACCATTAGGAGGTCAGTGAATCCCCACACACGTGAACATTAGAAACTTCTCCTCTCATCTGCATTCATAGTAATAAAAAATATTACAGATATTTTACCTTTCACTTCTATAAGATAGTTTAAATATATGTATGTTAGATTATATCTTATATTAAACTACCAATTTTCATTACTAGGGAGCTCTGTTTTTAACAGATTAATTCTATTTTCCTTTAGAGATTATATTTTTAAAAGCACATAGAAGCTTTGTGAAGCAAAGCCACAATATTCTAACTGTCAAGGCCATTCACTGTAACATGAACTGAATGCTAATACTTCTTTACTTTTATTGAAATTTCATACCTCAAATATTGACTGTTCTTTCCACATATGAATAAATTCAATGGAAATTTTATTAGAAACCTTCCCCTGGGGATTCTGACTACTACAATACATTTTCAATTCCTACCAAAGTAAATCTAATTACAACACAACCTTTGTGACTCCAGGTTCTAAGTAATCAAAACACAATGTCCTTTTATAAAGATGGACTAGCATGGAGAATGCTTACAACTAAATCTTTACTGGCAGAAGAAATGAAGTCCCAAAAATCACTGAGGAAATGCAGGATTTATCTAATTCTCTCAGGTATGATATCTTTCCTGAGCATTTCTCTTGACACAGTGAATGGTGTATGAAAAAGACATTCCGCACAAGTGAATCAGATGAAAGATGAAAAAAAAATCAGAGACTTCAAAATGCAAAATAATTAACAGATACTTAGAAAAGATGCTTTATAACTAATATGTATATTTTTTCCACTGGTAATATAAAGAAACCCCTTGTTATTTAGATGCTAGTTCATGAAAGTTCAGAACATATATTACAATTAGCAAAACTACCCAACAATGACTGGAACAGCAGCAAAAACCTATTTCTTGCACTTACTAACAAAGAAAAAAAGGAAAGGAAAGGGAAAGGGAAAGGGAAAGGGAAAGGGAAAGGGAAGGAGGAGAAAAGAAGGCATTTCATGTATTGTTGCTCCATTCTTTTTTATTCCACAACATGTTCTGCCCTTTCTTGCTTTGTAGGAAGAGCAACGGACAGGACAAACAGGACAGCTTTTAGGAGGAGGATGAGCAACAAGCTCTGTGAACCTGACCACCTGGCACAAGACATGCATTCCACTCTGTGCCACAAGCAGCTGCTGCTGAACAGGCCTTAAATTGTCTCTAAAATATGAAGACAGGAGTCCAGTCCTACAATCATGACTGATATGAAAAGCCCTTTTGTAGTCAATAGGGTCACTCACACAGATAAGAATTGCACTGAGCTGAAAGGAGAAGAATTAATCTCCTGTTTAATGGCTTCTGTATAGAAATGTCAAGTACAATGGTATGTTCATAGAAGTAATTTTAATGAAATGTCCTACTCAGACACTCAAACAATCAGATGTGTGTGACTGCAGCATAATATTGTGTGAGTAATTACACTGGAAAGCTGTAAAATAGCCAAAATTTTAAAAAGACAAAGACTCCCAAAACATCAGAAATGGTGGAAAGGCTAAAACTGCTAAACTTAAAAACATGTTCTAAAAATCTTCCCCCTGAGGTGTACTGCCCAGACTTATTGACTGTACCAAGAAAAACAATATTGCAAGTAAAAGCTGATCCAAAAATGGCCCAAGAGGTCATAGATTCCTGTGCTGAGATGGAAAAAGAGTTTGATGTAGTAGGAATGCAAAAAAACCCCTCACCTCAACAAACAGATTTTTTGCAAAAAAAGATAGACTGAGGAAATGGCAGGCAAATGCTTAACGTGAAAAGATAGCTTACAAACAGATTTTAAAAGTGCACTAAAAGAAGGGTAACAGTAGCTGAACTGTAGCCAGCAAAGAATTTTGTAATTTCTCATGATTTACATGCAGAGGAAGAAAAGGAACCATCTATGAATCTTCAGGGTAAGAGAAACAATGACATGGACTTAAAAGGAGCGTGAAGTCAGTTGCATTAGGAACGACTGTGGTACACTGCAAGCAAACAAACTGCATGGCAGGGTTGGAAATCATTGCAAGAGTGATACATTCAATGGACCTAAAGGATTCATGAAGATGTGAAAAGGAAAGAGGAGCATGACAGCATGCAGAAAGACAGTTAGGAAATGAAAATGGGAAAGCACCTGTGCTTAATGAAGTGTGAAGCAGGCATCTTGATGTTGAGACTGGAAGATGCCCAATGTATGACATCCATTTAGTATCATATGTCAGTAGATGAACATAGGTTTGTGTCATCCATTATTCAACATAAAGAAAATATTACACTGTGCATTGATTATTGTTGAACTGAGATGCTGCTGCATACTGGGGTGCTTTGGAAAGGACTGATAGGAATCATCTGCCTGGAGCAGCTGTTGTAATTTTAATTGTCTCTAGTGAATGGCATATTGCACTACACATCTCTCTGTGTAATCCAGACTGATTAAAGGCTCTGTGCTGAACTATTGAACAGAAACAGATGAGTGCCAGATGAGGCATTCACCTCATGCAGGATAGTTAGACAAACTGATCTTCAGTGCCAAACCAACTGGCACACAGTACAAAACCTGGGGTAAATGTTACCCTACAACATGAGGCAGCACTGTGTCCTGCTGACCTTGTGGAGTCACAGATGAGAAGGAAGGGAGCTGGGCTTTTGCACTTTGTATAGTGAATTTCAATGTCTTGTTAATCAAAGAACAGGCCCCTCCACCCTTGTGCTACTATAGAAAGGCATCTCAGAAGAGTGAATAAATTCAAATACCTTGTTTTCAGTGGTTACTACGGCTGGTGCTGGCTGCAGTGATTCCTGATACTGCACCAAAGCTTCTTAGAGTAAACAGCAGAAGCTGACTCTAATCCTATATAATACAAGGTTCTTATAAAACTGAAAATTAAAATCTATGTACGTGTAATGTAAGAGACAGACTTGGTCACTCACATAAAGTGATTAAAATTAAGAATTTCTTAATTTCTTAATTTACTTTTTTAATTAAGAAATTAAGATGAATTGATCAAATGGCAAGGAAGTGACATAGATTAATAAAAAAAATGACAAAAATACGAACATAAAGTTTGCTCCAGTTAAAGATAAATTGAGGGACACATCTGTGCATAGAAAAAGATATTGATGTAGCTGGAGTGAACGTGGATCAGACTTACTGAATTTTTCAAGAACTAAAATAAAAAGCTGAATCTTTTATATACTTAACTTTTTTAACCAAATAGATTTTAAAATGTACTTTTAAATGTACTACCTTTTTTTACATTTAATATTTCGGTAAGATACTGTTTTCTTTTATCTTTTATCCATTGTAACAACATGAGTAATCTCCATGTTCAGAAAAACATCAATATAAAAAAGTAAAACCTGTATCTGTGACGTTACCCTATGGGATTTACTCTTTCTTTTTTTTCCTCAAGAACAAATGTCCAGTCTTCCAAGTAACTTTTCCCCTTGATGAATTTGTGTCCTTGTCTGTACCAAATGATCACACAGGTTTTGCAAACCACTGCATTCCT
>NW_010156940.1:11784-13939 GCF_000695765.1 Mesitornis unicolor
TTACCTCCTCAAAGAGTCTAGAAACAGTATCTTAAAATATGTGCTAGGTCAACTAAGGAAAGGGTCTGTGTTCAGGTTGATTTGCTCCCCATAAAACTTGCCTCCACCCCAGTAGATCATTCACTGTACATTCAAGGATGTCACCACAGTACACTGTAAATTGCCAGGTGATATTTTTGCTCTTGTAGTGTATGTAACACTGAAGTCCTTATTATCTATGGTAAGGTACCCTAGCAATTTTCATGAGGCAAACTGAAGCTACTTTCATGCAAATTCCAGTTTGCACAGCTGTATCCTGCTATGCAGACTCCTTCTATAGGTCCAGTTGGTTTCAGTAATCTATATTCTCTTATTAAACTGTTGTATCATTTTATTGTCACTCCTCAGCAATTGGGATATTCTTATGTTAATTTTCCTTTGCTGTACCTTTCTGACGAGTTGTCCACAAAATCTAGAATATGTTGATAGATTTAATGTAGATGTGCACTGTCTCCATCATATCTACAATAAATACCTGCATTTTTACTCGCTGGCATCCAGTAAATATCTTACAGGTGATAAATCATCTCTGACATGAGATCTCCGTCCTTCAAGAGGTATAGCACTAAAATTTCACCTGTGTTTATTCCTGTGCTAAATGTTCTCCAGATTTTTTCTCAAAACAATCTCTAAAATATTTGGTCTAAAAGAGCACTCACCCATAGGCTAGCAGCACAAAATTACTAACTTTGCAATGATAAATATCTTGCTTTTGAAGCAGTTCCATTCAAATTCTATTCAATGTTGACAATGAAATCACTCCCTTATCCACAGAAGAGATTCAGATTCAGCAGAGTTCTATCATGTTTTAACTTAGCGTAACATCTTTCCTGGACAACTCAAATCTGTGAAATGCTGATGTGGCAGAAGAGTAGGTACGAACTCAACAGTACCCACTAGTGATAGAAGCTGCTTGTGACAGGATACGACAAAGTCACAGAAGCTTTTCCTGATTCTCTGCTACTTCCCAGCACAGAAGGCACTGCAGTTCAGGGTGGAGATCAGGGCTAATTTCCTTTCACTTTTACTTTTGTATCTGTACATAATCAGCAGTCTCTCTACTAAAATTGCAGTGAGGCCTCTTTTTGACGCCACATATGGCAAATTTCTCATGATCAACAGACTTCTAAAAGTTTTGATGAAAATTTGCATTCTCATGTAGTGACTATTTTTGGAGATTATGAAAGTGCTATGTAATAATCACTTTCATTACCTGAAACCTGTGTGAATGGCATTACATCCACCGATCTCACTCACTTTAAGCTTAAAAGTAGAAACTTCTTTTGGCATTTAAACATACATTTTTACAAGGATGAAAAAGAAAGAAAAAGGCATCAAGCTTAGTTCTTACATAATTCATCAGGTCAAATTATAATCAGATAAATCATTGTGCTGAAACATGTAGCAGCCAAGTCACATTACTTCAAATTAACTCACAAGTCCTTATATAATTACATTTCATTTTGTACTTAGGCTTTTTTTTTTAAAAAATATTAAGATAAATCCCGCTTCTTCTCCAACAGAGAGCAAGAAAGTCAGTGACAGCTATATAAAACCTCTAAAAGCACTTGAGGTTGAGTTTATTTGCACTGTGATTTCATCACACGGCTTCTTTGCATATTTTGCATATTTTTCTTAGTGCATTGCTAAACTTCATTGGAAAAAAGCATACTCTAAAAAGTGATGAACCCTTATGTGGGTAAACGATGCTGAAGCCCATTTAGCCTTTCCTCCCATATTTAGAAAATTAATGAAGCTGTAGAAGAGGTGAGTCAGTTGGGTAGAGATAGAAGAGAAGGCTTCCCCTTCTCATAATTGCCTCTCATACTCCAAGGGAAATCTGAATTACTGCTAGAGGAGACTTACAGAAACTAAGAGGCGGGTGAGCAGAAATGAGAATCCTGAAGGAAAAAGAAAATGAAAGCTTCTGGAAATAAGCCTACAGGCAAAGGTGCTCAGAAGGATAAAACTGAGGAGTGAAAGAACAGTTGGAATATTATACTGCAAGTTGTACTAAACAGATGAGTTCAATACATGAGCAGTCTTACAAAGTTGAGGCCTCAATACTCTAAGCAAGAAAGGGGACCTGAAATGGTGGAGTTCAGGATCTCGTGTA
>NW_010156941.1:0-21301 GCF_000695765.1 Mesitornis unicolor
CCCCCCCCACCCCATCCTGGCCAACTTCCACCACCCCTTCCAGCCCCTCTGGAGCAACCCTTGCAGGTCACTGCCTCTCCAGGGATGCTGCCCCCTCCCCGCTGGCCCAGGCCCAGGGGAATTCGGGTCATAGAATCATAGAAAACCAGGTTGGAAGGGATCACAGCGATCATCCAGTCCAACCTCTTCAGGGAAAATATAGTTTAAGTGAGATGAGTCAGCACCTTGTCAAGCTGACTCTTCAAACTGACCAATGTAGGGGAATTCACCACTTCCACTGGGAGATTGTTCCAATGTCTCATTGATAGATTATTCCAATGTCTGATTGATCTCATGGAAAACAAATGTCTTCTGCAGTTCAATGGCAATCTCTCCAGACACAACTTGTGTCCATTGCCCCTCATCTTTTCCCCATGACTCCTTGTTAAAGGGAGTCTCCATCCTCTTGGTGCCACCCTTTAGGTACTGGTCCATGGTGATAAGCCTTCTCTTCCCATTTCTCCCTCCTCTACCTCCTTGCAGTTTATGACAGTGACATTTTCACTACCCTCACCTTTAGCTCTGTCCCAGTGGGGTTTCACACACTTCACTTGATTGATAATTGCATCCACTGAGGCCTTTTGGAACAACTCTGCTCATTTTACCTGTCTGCAGCATCTACACTTCCTCACACTTCCTCCCTGCCCACCCCTCTCACTCCCTCTGTGCATCTCCCTCCCCACCAACACAAGATGCTGTTATCAGCTGCACTATTTGAGATACCCACACAGAAGTTACCAAAACTTGGGACCTGGGCACAAGAAGAGTGGCTCAGTCATTTTCTTGCAGCTCTATTTTGTTCTCAAAAGGTTACCCCAACAACAACCAAGACCTGTGCTTACGGCCACAGCAGATGAGCAGTCACCCCTTACACCACAGGAAAAATGAGTTTGTGGCAAAAAAAATCCAACTGTGGGCTTGTGCTAAGCCACCAACCTGGGCTGAGATGAGTTTGAGAGCCCTGACACAAGGTGATGGCTGCAGTCTGTAGATGGGACGAGCAGCTCCTGCTCAGAGTAGGTCAGCAGAGGAACTGAAACGCAAGGAGAATGAGAATTGATGACTGAAAAAGGGAGTGCTGAGATACTTCAGCCATTTGGGGGCCAAAGCCAGAAGAGTATTTAGCATTTATATTTAGTATTTATATTCTTTTATTTCACACAAAAAGCCCAAGCCATGAGAAACGTTCAGGGGAGTGGAAGTAAGAGCTCAACTTCAAGGCAAACACCACAAATTGAAGCAATTATTCAATGTTGGAATCAAAGAAAATGATCCCCTTGCACGTTACCCTTCTGAGCAGATGAAAAGCTCTCAAGGAGGACATTTTCTTCAGTTTCTCTCCTGCTTTAAAGAGAAAAAAAAAGATTAAGAGACCGTCTAACCCTGAGTTATCTCCTTAATGGTACAACTGGCAAGATTAACAGGAAAAATTAAACAATGTCATTATTATTTAATTGGTTTTAAAAATGCATTGCCTTAATATTTATAATTGTAGTCTTAAAATTAATGATCCTGGTTTGCCACCTCCCTATCACAAACCATTTCTCACACTTACCCAAATTCCACAGAACTTCAAAGAAAAATTGGAGAATACGTCTTGAAGACTTCTGTAGTAAAATGGAAAGACACCACGTGCCTCCATAAATTATTTTTTATTTCAAATCCATGAAATACAGGCAGACCTGTAAGCATTCAGGATTGGCAATGCTCATTAAGTCCCAAAACTAAATTAATCAGCCTGATGCCAATGTGCCGGTTAAGCACAGACTCTAAGCTTAAGCAAACTGGAGAGACCAAAAAATGAGAAGTAGCAAGCAACAACATTCCTACAGCCTGATAGGAAAATATAACCCAGGGGTATATCCTGCCTGAAGAACAAATGACCCAAAGTCTCATAGTTTCCCTCCAATTCCAATTTCCAGGCAGACTGAGATGACCCGGCCCCTTCTCAACAAAGCCACGAGCCAGATCTTTGCTGCTGTCCAAATTCTCTCTCAGGCTTTATTGGCAAAATCCCATCAATCCAATCAAGCCTCTTCCTGCTGCCAAGATAATTTTCCATCTTTTTGTAAAGCTAATTGGCCAAAATTGTGTTTTCACCTCAATAATACCAAGTCATAAAGGCTGAGGAATCCATTGACCATGAACCGTTGATGCTGCACCCAAATTTGCTGAGACTGGTGAACGTTGGCAGGACGTTTTGCCCTTGGATTGAGACCCACAGTCTCTCCTCCATGCATTCAGGCATTGCTCGACCACTTGTTTTAGTGAGTCCTGACAGAGTTTGAATGAGAAGCCCCTCATGAGTCGCCTCTGCACCGCTTCTGGCCCACGTCTGTATTCACATGTGGGCTTCAACAGCATCAGCTGCAGAGCAGAAAGTGAAACACATACAGAAGTTTTCCACAAATCAATCCTAAAATGCCTGGCAATGAAGCCATTGGTGCAAGATGACAGCGTTACCTCTGAATGATTCCCAGATAAATCACTATGAGCATCAGTCTGGAGCTCAGAACATCAGGTTGCAGTGGCTCTATGCAATTAATGACTCTATGACACGACTCCATGCAATTAATAGTATGTAAAACATTTACCTCTAAAACCTTTCAAACTATGACCAAAAAATGTTTACAGTTTTGTCTTTAATCAAAAAGCTTTTTATTAAAAACATTATCAAATATCTGTGCACAGTCCACAGTTACACATCTTTATTTTGAGTTGGTTTCCTTTGAACTCAGACATTCTACTGACTTAAGTTTTATACATTTTTTTTTTTCCTTTAAAAATGCCACAAGATAAAAAAACCCCACATACACAGAACACAACTACAGGAAATTGTCTTTCCCAAGGGGATTTTTTTTATACATGTCAAGAAGTGCAATTTTGCTTCTGTATTTTGTTTTTTTAAAGTAAAACAGTTTTATCCATCAGTGAAACAATACACTAAGAATTGCACCAGAAACCTCAATACATCTTGTGTATCAGCAATATCTCGCTTTTCCTATGCGCTGCTTAAGGTCGTGAGAGATCTAGATGAAAACTATGCTTACAGTAACTCACCTTTACCAGGTCAGTAAATGCACCTACACTGTCAAACTGCCTATGACTGTTGGAGAATGGAAGTCAATAATATCTACAATTATACAGTGAAATGGTCACACTTACTGTAACTGTCCTGCTTTTGCATACAAACGCATGCTCTGCTTCAAGCCACAGCCTGTATGATTGTACTGCAAGTACATGGGAATACATCGTCCGAAAAACATCCATAATTTAACATAGAGCTCTGGTTTTTATCTCACTGAGCTTGATTGTGCCACACATCCTTCTGGCCCCACTACAGACAACACAACTACTCCCTTTTTCCCCTGCACTAGCACCAATATGTCAGCCGCAAGGGGAATTTTATTAATAATTCTGCTTTGGCTTAATATTTCCTTCAGTGCAAACAGTGAACCGTGCTATTGGCTTTGGAAGGATTTTCAGAAGTTGTCTAGATTGACTCTGATATTTTGAGAAAACAAGAATATTAACAGATTGGGCTCTTAATGACTCCCAAGAACAAGGTTGCTCATGATTTTATTTCCTTTCAGCTGCATCTGAAAGACACCTATATCTTATCATTTGTTATTAAAAACTAGAAGTCTGTTCCCTTTTGCATCCTCAAAAAGACTCAAGTTTTATACCAATCTGCTCAGGTTTTCCATTTTTTATGTGGAAAAAGTAGGAAACACCCAGATCACCTGAAGTTTTAAGTACTCACTTAGGAAAAGAGTTACCTGCTTCGAGATAAACACTGCTAAACCAACTGAGCAGACCTGTTATATTTCAGCATTTAAAACTACAGGGAGAAGAGTCAAAGTTTATATTTAAATGCAAAAGCATAGGACTCTGCTCTCTAACTTGAAAATGTGTCTAAATCTGAAATACAAGTTTGCAGTGGCTGTTGAATCAGACAACAAAAGTTAAAGCTTGCTTAACCACGTAATTCTGACCACTGCTATTTCATAGAGGAAGATCTCAAACCCAGAACCACCACAGGGACAGGGACAGCAGGGACGTGGATGGCGATGGAAAGGAAGGAACCGGCCCTGCTGGAACTGCTGCACCACATCACTCGACTGCAAACACCACTCTGAGCAGTGTCTTACAACAAGAAGGCAATTCCTATCCAGATTTGTACTTACAGTACAAGACTGCATAATATAGAGAGCATCCAGCTTCTTAAAAAGAGGAACCGAGCTGCTCTGATGGGCCCAGTTCATTCCCAGGGAGACTGCACTGAGCAACCAAGTGTAACTCTCCATCCTCCAGCATCTCCTCACATATCAGTAGGTATAAATCATTACAACACGAGTATCTACCCCAGAAAGTCTTACATGAAATGGATGGACGTGTTTGTACACAGACGAGTGTTTCCGAATTTGGAATGCAAAAATACAGTGCAAAACCCCCAAAAAGAGTTCTGAAAAATCATTTTTTACATATCAAAAACTCCTAGAATTAAAGGGAGTGATTATAAAGACAAAGTATGGTGCTAAGAAGTGGTTTGACGAGTTAATAATGGGTTATTTCCCTCGCAGAGGTTTACGCGTTTCACACCAACATTTTGCTTTATGTTGTTACAATATTTTTACGGAGCATTATTTAAAAATAATATTTCAGTCAGAAGTCTCATTTAGAATTCATCGTGTTTTACCCTAAACGGCCACTTGGAATGCTGTGAAACATGATTTGCAGCCAGCAGCACCAAGTACATAAATTCTTCCACATCAAAGGAGTAGTTTGTAAATTTTGGATGCTCTCCCAGCGTTGGGTGGTGTCCCTAGAAAAATGAAATAAGGCCTTTTAGACAGAAAATCAGTCTAAACAAAATCAGCACATCTTCCATTTTAAAAAAAAAAAAAATCAAGAAAAAAGAATTTAATATCTGCCATTTTCATGTATAATTTCTGATTCACTGATCTGCTCCAAGGCAAAAAAGTCAGCAAAATAACTGTGTAACAGCAATGTTATGGATGGTTTGGATTAATGGCCAATTAATTTCATTTCTCTTCTTCCCTCAGCCATTAATATCATCAATATCAAGGCATTATCATCAATACCAAGTCAAACAATTAATATTATTAATATCAAATGATTTGGTCTAAAGAATGACAGCAATATTTCAAGTATCAGAACACAGATAGGTAAAACGAGCCAACCTTTAAATGTTTCCTATCACAGCACCCACCCTTCCAGCAGTGGCCATCATTACCTGATCTTGAGGGAATACTTTATTCCTCTTTCTCCAAGTGATGTAGTGAATGCCTCTCAGCCTTGCCAAGTCCAGGTAACAACGTTCATCTTCACAATTGTATCTGGGGGTGGGCAGAAAAATCCTATTTACTTAGAGACCGCACTGAAGTTTACCAGGGTGAAACAGGAAATAAAAAACCCCTTCAGGCCAAAATGTTTGTGGTCCAGCTCTGAAATCATGGACAAATTGTACCCCAATGAAAACAACACCACGGGGCTGCCATCTGCTCTGACGATGTGGCCTAGGAGGCAGTTGAAGGCACATCGGGCATGTCCCTGTCCAGCTGCAGCAGCTCCTGGGCATGGGGTTCTCAACTGATTTGGACACTGGACAAAATGCTCTCAAGCCAAGACTGTGCTGCAAAGCACCAGCTCCACAACAGAGACGTGAAGCAGAATTTCCCAAGATGAAGATTTGGTGCTCTTCTGAGAGGCGTGCAGCATTTTTGTTTAGTTCTATAGAACTGGAGTGTCTATTAACAACCACACTTTGTGAGACTCGGCCACAGAAATGATTGGAGTACTTTGTCATTTTTCCCACGCAATTGTTGACCAGGCTGCATTTTATTAATACCACAGCATCTTAAAAAAATCACAGGCTAAACCAGTATGATATAGATACACTGTATTTTATCATGAAAGCTTCCTCACTTCCGATTCCCAAAAGAAACTGCCAAAAATGAAGCTAAGGATGCAAGATAAATGTTCATAGTCAAATACTAGCAAGGGAAAGCGCTTCATTAACACACATGAACAGACCTTAGCAGTTGTGGTATAAGAGGGGAAAGAGAAGCAGACTTACAGTTCAAAAACCACAGCCCAGTCTGGGAGAAACAGCAAATGGGTGAGTCCAGCTCCATGCATCCCAATGAATATATCAGAGTTGTGGGTAATTCTCAGCTGCTCTGAAAATTCAAGTTCCCTGCAGAACAACACAACAGAAATGGTGATCTGGCACAACCACCCATCTCAGCAAGATTAAGTTCCACATCAAAAGTACAACATTAACTTAAGGAAATACTGAAAGAGAGAGAGGATTTTTCAAAAAACAGTATTAAGAATCACAAATGCTGCATAACTCAGAAAGCATTTAAGAGAAATGTAGACAGGTTTCAAAACTCCATAAGAGTCTGTTAAAAAAAAAAAAGGTCCAATTTTTGTAAAGTTAAAATTTTTAAGTTTGGGTTTTGTTTTCACTTGCCTTTAAGAAAAAATGCATCATTTCCTTAAAAAAAAACCCAAACAAACAAACATAAAGGACCTAAACTGTTTTTAATGTAATGTAGAGGTATATAATTTCCACCTAGAGGTGTGGATATGCAACCCGAACTTCTGCACAGGTCTTTACGCAGAAATAAGGAGTCCAGGCTTTTTTCAGCTACTTGAACTGCTACTCTCTCCCATCCTTTGACTCTAAGCTCCAGATAAAGTATAATAACCCTGAGCACACAAGGAAAGGATGGACTAAAGATACTTAAGAGAAGACACACTGTCTCTGCTTTGGTCAAAACACTGATCTCTCACTGCTGCTTCAGCTTCTTACTCTCCCTGCATGATCCATGGCAGCACCATTGAGTAGATGGGAGCTGCTGCCATTTGGCACCACTTGGGAACTTGTTCTTCAAGCCATTTCTTACTGGTACAGTGCCCACTACAGCTGGGAACCACAAACTGACCTCAAGTGGTGTCTTCAGGGGCCACCAGAGCAGCAACTGAGCTGAGTTACTAAACTAAGGGTCATATAAAATAAGACACTGGCATCACACAAGAGAAATCCCTGTTGATCCACAGTTACTGCAGAGCATTAGTAAATCCAAAAGGGTGATGGGAACACAGCTGGTTTTGGGAGAGGGGAGGAAACAGGAAGAAAAGTGATTTCAGAACTTGCTCATTGTATAGTAACTTTAACCTGAGCCTACTAACTCTAGAGATTCATTCCTAAGTAGAGCATCATAGGGTGGGAGTACTTAACTCACTCACCCACCACTCCCTCAGCATCATTCTTCCTTCCTTAGCAGTTCTGGGATTTTGCAAAGGTTAAACACTGGGGATAAGTAGCTTTGCCTGCAGACAGCATTCACCAGCCATAGGCAGCATAAGATCACAGTAGTTTCTTTTACCAACTTACGTACTTGTATTTGTAGTCCACCACTTTGACCTCCAACATTGACACTGTTTTCAAAGCATTCACAAGCTAAGGAGGAAAATAAAAAGACAATGATTTGGTGTTGTCCTTCAATTAATTCCTCCCCTGCATTCCTGATTATTTTACACACTACTCCTCCCCACCAGGGAGCTGCAATGAGACAGACCATACTGTCCTGCCACAGAAAGGAGCAGCTCCCCTCCTTTTGTGCCTTCCCATCTCAGACTCACACATTATTCTTCGCAAAGCAACTCCTTGAAGAGGAGGCTCAGATCTCCTGCACTCTCACAGAGGCTACTGTTGACTTTTACATGCTCCAGGACCCAATCCTAAACCCCTCAATTAGTCATTTTGCTGGGAATAGTGGGAAGATGTGGTTGGATTTCCAAAAGATAAGCCAATACCTAAAGCAGCAAATTGGTAGCCAAGAAGGACTGTCAAAAATACCTTGCTAGGTCAGACTTTACTCATGTGAGAAGTAAAACCAGGTTAGAGCCTGGCCTTCTAACCTAAAAGGATGTTTTTCCAAGTCTCCAATCCATAGCCAGCAGAAGAGGGAGGAAAAAGCCAAGTATTTTCTTTTACAAGTGTAGTAAAGCTAAGATTAACTTCTCCCTTTCTCTCATGTGCTCATTACCAGAAAACACACCACATGTAGCAGTGTGGGCATGCACTGTGGACAGCCTAGCAGATGAGGCACAAGTCTGCACCCTGTCTATTCTGCTGCTCAGCTATTGCAGCAAACAAGCCTCAGTTTCTCCCTCTTTACAGTGGGGACGATAACACCAATTCACTTCTGTCAGGCACTAACAGCTAAGAACGGAGACAGCTATGAAAACATTAGCTATTATAATTTTACCACAAAAGAAGCTACACCTCAAGTCCACTAAGTTGCACGACTCAAAAATGTGAATCAGTATGAAAATTCATTAAGCTTTGAATGCACATCCTCAGATACAATAGCTGATGCATTTTAATCTGCAAGCATAACAAAGGTTTCCGTTAGAGCCTTCAACACTGGGGATGCTAGAAATAAAAGAGATTATATGAAAGCAAAATAATTTAATGTTATCAGAAGCTCTGCAGTGTCTGTTTGTTAAAAGGAAATACTTTTAGTATTATATCTGTAGTCTTCCACTGGATATTTAAAAAGGGCTGCAAGGTTCAGTGTCTGGTGTACAGAAATAGAGACTGGCTGGACATTAGAAGAAATTAATACTAGAACTGAATGTATTTGTCCAAGATTTGTCAGCAGATAAATGTCTTGGCTGTACCCAAAAAAATAAAGTTAATTCAATAGGCAAAATTTAACTTGTGTTAAATTTGTTTTAAAAATAAAAAGGACCATACCTCGTTCTGGTTTAATATTTTCCGATAATCTGTACTGCGTGCAAGTATTGTGACTCGAATTTTCCCATCCTAAAAAGAAAGCAGCAGCAATGTATTAGCTATGAGGCAGACCTCACAAAAAAAACCAAACCAACCCAAACACTTCCATATTTACTTCTGGAAATTATTTAAGCAACTAAACATGCTCCCTCCCCATGTAACAGATGATGTAACCACCTTAAAATCCAAATCGTATTTTCCAACAGATTAAAAGTGTCAAAAAACTTTGTGAAAGTCTGACTATTAACAAAGAATAAAACATTTTCTGAAAGATTTATTTTCTTTAGTACAAAAGAGCCTTTGTATTACACATTATACAGCAGTTTTTGAAAGCAGCCTTCAGGACGGCTTGTGCACAAGAACCCTGGGAAAAAATACTTTACTTCTATAACAGCTCCTTCTTTTACCTCTTTTAAATTAATTGGGCTCACGGGGGTAAGTGCTCCAAGTGAAATAAAAAGATTTAACTGCGTGACTCCCATTAGTGTCAGCAGGAGAAGCAAAACTAAATGCCTGTGCAGTGCTTTCAATGTGTGCCCCTCAGCGATAATACATAGGCTGCTCTCTAGCAAACACTTCAAGAAGCCCACAACTGCCATATCCATCGATGCAGCCATTGCAACAATTGGCAAAACCCACCAGTGTGTAGAGCAGAAAAGCCCAGGGACAGACAAATGGCACCGGGCAGGGATCAGAAGGACCAGATTCAATCCTTTCCTCCTCTGGTCTGAGCTCAGCAATAACTGTGAGGATCGATAAAGAGCAAGCTCACTGCACTGCTCTGTGGAGCCCCTCTGCTGGACCCAAGGATGGCACTTTGTCAGCACGCTCTGACCACATATCTTGCTTGACTAGGAAGGACACAAAGGCCTTGAGCACAGAGGATGGAGAGGAGGAAGAGATCCTAGGGTCAGAAGGAGGATGGTCTAAAGCCTGTCCTGGGGAAGTAAGACACAAGGGGAACTTTCACAAACATACACAAATGTTTGCTGAAGGCCTTCACAAGGCTGACCTACTGGAAAAAGGTCCTGAGCATTACAGGAAAGGACAAAAAGTGCACAATATTACCCTATTCCCTCAGTTCAAGAAGGACAGGAACTGCTTGAAAGAGTCCAGCAGCGCCACAAAGATGATGGAGGGAGTGGAGCATCTCCTGCTGAGGAGCAGCTGAGGGAGCTGGGGCTCTTTAGCTTGGAGCAGAGGAGACTGAGGGGTGCCCTCATTCATGGGGATCAATTTGGAAAGGGCGAGTGTCAGGAGGAAGGAGCCAGGCTCTGCTCTGGGATGTCCAATGCCAGGACAAGGGGCAATGGTCCCAAGCTGGAGCACAGGAGGTTCAAGCTGAAGATGAGGACAAACTTTGTCAGTGTGAGGGTGGCAGAGCATGGCCCAGGCTGCCCAGAGAGGTTGTGGACTGTCCTTGTCTGGAGACACCCAAACCCCTGGCCGTGTGTCTGTGTGACTGCTCTGGTGATCCTGCTCTGGCAGGGGTTGGACTGAGGGAGCTTTCCAGGTCCCTTCCAACTCCTCACTTTCTGTGATTCCCCATAGGGTTCAGCTCACTAATGCTGTTTCTCTGGTAAGAGCCATGAGCTCCATATCGCAGTTTTGTTATTCAGTTATCATACCTTGGGTCCTTCTTGTGTGATATTTAACCTGTGTAACACGTGCTGAGAAAATGCTCTAAATAGCCCTGTGCCGTGACAGCCAGAGATCTGAAATTAAAAGGAATTGTTAATACAAAAGGTTATTTTGCTCAGAAAACCTCTTTGTGATCAGTCTTTTGCCATTCTGGTGGAACAAAAGCCTAGTATCATGCACTGCGCTGAACGTGTCACTATTCACTGCAATACAAGTGGCACTTTCATTTAGAGAGAAATCTCTCTCTCCACAGTGTTACAGCCTGAATGCATGAGCTAATACCCCCAAGAAAGTCTGTCAGTGTACAAGGTCTTGTGTTCTGCAAAAATAAACCACAGTGCTCACCCATTAAAAAGGAATAACATGCATCTCATGAACTGCGACACAGGAGATTGCACACAACCAGTTACTATCAACCCAAATTCTAATCTTTAGGGAAGATCACTTCATTTGGAGTTGCACAGACTTCCAATGCAGTGCATTTCATGACAGCTCAGCCAGATGCTCGAGAGATTCATCAGCTCAGGTTTGATACTGTCACAAACACATCTAGCTAACACAGAGGATGGTTAAAAAGAACTCACCAGTGGTGTGTTATAAAACAGGCCATATCGCATCCGAGGCAGTAATGAGAAGACTGCTTCTTTAAAACATACCTGCAAGGAAAGATCACAAGAAGTTACACTGCACCGCTATCTTCCGCTGCTCATTCAGTGGGATCACTGCTCATAATGAGCTAGCAATTGCATGCTCCTGTCAAGAGCATCCTCATTTCCTTGACTGTGCAAATGAATAGAACAAAGACAATCCTGACGGCAAAAGAGCTCTCACTTAGGATGTGACAGATGCAAGTGTGGGAAGAGGTAAAAAAAATACTCCCAAAACAGAACAAGTATGAACTAAATAGAAAAAAAACCCTCTGCTGTCTAACTGGTGAAGACAGGCTTTAAAAGATTCAAAAGACTAAAATGAGCTCTGAATGAATGGGTATATGGCTTTGGTGGGAGTGATTTATTTTAACTATAAGCAGCAGGTATACTAACAGTTGTAGGGGAAGACAAACACCTCAAACAGGAATCAGAAGACTTAGAAGGGCAGTACCATGTGAAAACCCTTAACTTGAGTAGTGAGTCCTGCAGAAGTGAAACTAATACATAAATATCACCTCTCAGAAGACACAAAAGTTCAGTCCGTCTCTATAAAGCACAGACACACCACAGAATTAGGTTACAGCTCTGTCTCCTGTTTATAAGGCAGAATACTCACATTACGCAAATTAAACATGCATGGAAAGTATTAATGCTTTCCTCTGAAACACCCATATCCATAAGTGGTTTGGGAACCTGTCATATTTGCTACTTAGTGACTATGAATTAAAAGAAAATACAAAATTCCATACCCTTTTAGAGTCAAAGGTTTTCAAGTGTATTATTTCATAGTCGGTAAATGCCTTCCACGTCTCACTGAACAGGTCACCGTAGCCATATGAGCTCTAGGAGGAAAGGAAAAACACAAGGGCAAAATTATGACATAAATGCGTATTAAAAACTCTCTTCATGATCTACAGGTTCCGTATAAGAGTTTTAACGTACAGTTAAAACATGCATCACCACCACGGGACCTAAGATAACACAGCCTAGCACAGAACACTGCTGAACTCTGCATTTACAATGGCCATTAACTCAAATTACCAGTCAGGTAGTTAATTTTTAATAGAACAGTTCTATAAATTAGCAATCTAGACATTCTCTTCTGCAGCAGATTAGACTTTCTGGGTTAATAGCAAGAAATAGCTACTATTTTCCTTGGAGACAACAGAGCACAAGTTAAATTTGAAATAACAGAAGCACAGTGCTGGTAGAAGGCATGAACTTTGACTCCCGAGTTTCAAAAAACACCTGGGAATTCAAGTGCAGCTGTAATGTTTAAAGTAAAAAGTCACAACAAGCCTGTTGCACATTTGCCTCTGTTTTGGGATGGTCGCCTGCATCACTAATTGAAGGCAAAGATCTGATTTGATGGAAGAAACAGCCAGAAACCCACGTTTTGCATTACTCTGACAAACTACCACCAAGTTCCTCTACAGGCCAGGATAAAACTTCCCCCCTTCCATGCTCTGTGGAACACTTCAGGAACCATCTACTCCCTATAACATTGGCTTAGCAGCAGAGGCTCTTGCCCTCAAATTTGTAACATTTCCTACACATCTGAGGGCTGAGAGTCACCATCTCTTGCTCTCTGAGTGCAATTTAATATGACCACAGTAGCCCTGGTACAGATTCTCACTTAAAACTTCAGCTCTGGAGCCGGTTCAGGCTGCTTTGAAAGTTATGTGGAAACATCCTCAACAAGAAATTTGGGGATAAGACTACGAATGGCCACAGAAGAGAGCAGACATTGAGTGCAGTGTAAGAGAATCTAAAGGGCGCCGTATTTCCTTCACTTGAAGAGCTGCTGCCTTCTCTTTCCTCTGCCATTAAGTTTTAATGAACTTTGCAACCCACACTACTTTCTGCATTGCAAGAACTGCTCTACCGGATTAGTAGAGTAATATATAATAATGATTAATAATAAAATAAGTAGAGAAGTGATCTTCAAAGCTGAAAGTGCTCCTTCCTATAACCCCATCTGCTCTCCTTAAAAGTGCTTTATAAACACTGCTTTCCTGCAGTCACAAATCAACACACAGTAGACTTCCTACTCATTTTCTGCTTTGTTTAACCTACATTTAAGGGCATTACTGTTTAATAAGAACAGTGCACTGCTTCTACAGCAGCTAGAAAGTATGGCCAAATCTAATTACATCAAGGAAAATAAAAAAAGAGAATGAATAATAAGCTGGAGTGCACCTTTCAGTGAGCACAGACAGGTCAGAAGCAGTTATTTGGTGCCATCGTCTGGCTGCACATGGCAATGAGCAGAGGCAGACTGAGCAGTTAAGGCTCATTTAAAATGATGGTACAGTGACAGCACCTACTTTGAATGGCACACTTGAAAGAGTTATTTGATTCAGCAATGCGATACAAGACAAAGAGTTGCTTTTCAGAGTCATCTACAATGCTGTCTGACATCTGAGCTTTCGGGAAGCTGTCAGAGTCGAATTAACAGGCCCCTGTGTAACATCTACAGAGCTTCCTTATCTGGCAGGCCCATTTCTTTTAGCTTTCTAAATGTATGAGAAATACAAAAAAGGGTCTCTTCTAGACAAAGAGGTTTCTTATCAAATAGCAAGCTGGGGATATTTGCAGTTCTCTACTGAATATTGGTTGTCCTAGTAGTAAATACTCAGAAAGAAAACCCAGTATTTTATGAGACCAGGACAGGCATGGGACAACATCACAGTCAAGAACTGTGTTATTTCTGGACCTGATTATACATGTTATATGGCATATTGTAAATTGCTTTGTTTTTTGTTGTTTAGTTTAAAACTCTCCTACACAACTTAAATACTAGCCAGTAAAACTATTACATTACTCTTAAACATAGTCATGGTTTCAACACAGCAGTACAGCAGAAATAGCCCCACTTAAAAAACTTGTTTTATATGTTATCGTGGCATTGTAAGTGACCGAGATAAGTCACTGTAAGAAAGAATTTAAAGAAATTATGAGTTAAACTCTGTTTTAGTATATACAAGGATTTCATTTAGTTGTTTATTACAGGCTGCACATGACTGATTTAGAAAGATGCAAGGATGCATTTTGTTTTAAAAAGAAACAGTTTTGAGTAAATTTACTTGAGGATTCTCAGAGAAAAATGTCTACAGAAAGCACCATGAAATGTTCACATGCCATATATGAGACAGAGATCATGGTATTTTTGAGGTCACAGCAAATAAAGGCACAATTATGTGCTAGCAAAAGATGAGCTACAGAGTAGCGTTCAAACAGCACATGGTTTATTGTAGAAAATCTGTTCCCTAACAGTAGTTCAAGCACCTGTACCACAAGATCCAAAAACTTACCAGTTCCACAGGGCTAAAGTCAACAGCCCACAAGAAAGCTAAGAATTGCCTGCTAAAAGCTTTGGTCTCCATAAAGCAGAAATACAACCTAACACAAATATGTTAAAAGCAGAGCAGACTTACAGTGTCCCACATGACTATGTTGACATCAGTACTGAAGGAATTATTGATATGCTGTGTAATATAAAGATTGACGAAATCACAGAAGTGATGGTACATATTAACACCTGAGAAAGAGAGAGAATAGTCAGCAAAATTCTGCATTACTCACTCCACTTTGTATTGGTTCATGCATTTTTTTTCCTTAGTAGTGTCCTGCATAAAATCAGATTTCCCCTGCTTCTGATTTGTATAGACCCTAAAAAAAGCAAACCTTTAATGGGAAGGAATCAAGATATAAAATCTGAACACATTTTTAAAATGTTCAGAGAAATTAGAAGAGTGGCCAAAAGACACCATAATAAAAAGGTAAGTTTCCCATGCTGCTTCTCATTACAGCCTGCAGCTGCTTTCTGAAGTATCCAAAAGCACAATGTGCTTCAACAACAGCAAGTTAAGACATCAAGGAAACACTAAAAACGGGCCTCTGGCACTGATCTTAGTTCTGCTTTATTAGAGTTAAGGGAAGCTCTGTCTGCAGGACTGCAAGATAGAACTTGTACCTGCACATGAGCCAAAGCCCAAGTAATACCTCAGGTTTTTCCTCAGAACATTCTTGTTCATTCTTGGTTTCTTAAACGAATACCTTGAGACCACAGGGCATACAAAACCACCATGAAACAAACCAGGTTATGCAGTCCAGTTTCTTTGCTAGCAGAGATCAGATCCCAGAAAAAAGGAATTTTAAATACCCTTTTTCAAAAATAAAAAACTATTACAAATTACCTTGACAATCCCAAAGGTATAACAGGTATCATGTACTTGGGCAAGTTGGATGTGGGTACGATAAAAAAACCCCTATATTAAAGATACCAATTACCTGCATCTAATTTCATGAAGTATGTTGGCTTTTCAATAACAACGTCACACTTCTTATCTTCTAGAGGCCTAAAGTTTAATGCCGTAAATGTCTGGAGTTCTGCAAACCTACAAAGATTCAACCACACAGAACATGGTTTGTCATTAACACACTTGAACAAGTGTACTTCATGCATCCAAGATTCAGTAACTGTTCATCCAGTTCATTTGATTTAACAGGACTGCTGAAAAATTACAGAGTCTGACAATTAAAATAATCTGAAATTGTAATGGAAGGCTCTTCAGGTTACGAGCTTCAAGAGGTTAAACACGCCTTTGATCTCAGCAGTGAAGAGCAACTTTGATCTACAAATCAAGGCAGCAGCAAGGTACCAAAGAGCCTTAGAGCCTGGATCTGTGGCCTATCCAACTTGATTTGCATTGCCAAAGACACATCAGCAAGATCTGCATGCTTTGGTCAGAATCATGAATGCAGATGCAGTATTTGCTATTTCTGGATTGAAACAAGGATAAGCAGTTGAGATTACAATATAGCAGACAGAGAAGAAAAGTCTTTTCCTCCTCTGCAGCTGTTCTTAACTGAAATTTGCCATCTATGCAAAATGAGAAAAGCATAAAAATGAATTCTTATAGGGACCTTAATGGCTTCTATCCCCTATCAGTTAACTGACAATGCAGCTTTGAAGTGTTAACATGCAACCTGTGATACTCAACCAACGATCACAAAGCACCTTCTGCACTTCCTACTCAGCCTGGAGCCTGGTGCCCCTCTCACGTTACAGACACAGGCTCCCTGGGAACACCAGGTGAACACAAACACACACACAGACCAGGCGCTGCACCAGCCCCAGCATCACCACGGACTGTGAGATCTAAGACACAAGTGCAAACTTGAAGGCATTTCACAACAAAACAATTGTCTCCTACAGGCAGATCAGGCATAAATTCAGCATCTTGTCCAGAAAACAACTGAAGGTTAGAACTTCAAATCACAACACATTTTCAGATCTTTCACTGCTATAAATTAGGCAGGACACAATTACACACAGCATAGTTCAGAATATTCTGCATAGGTGCAATTACCAGAGGTATCTAATGTGAACTCTCAAATGAACCTTAGAAAGGAACAACTATTTCCTCAGTATGAAATCCCCCACACACAGCTACTAGTGCCAATGTAAAAAATTAAACAGAATTAGCGAGTGAACTTGGAAGCAGACTTGACAAGTGACTCTTACCAAGACTGCAGAGGGCTCTTGCGTTGACCTTCAGCCAAAAATGCTTGAACGTCGAGGCTGCAATGACCTCCAATTTCTCCCTTCTGGAAAAAGTCTTCTTTGAATCTAATGCAAATGAGTAAAAGTCTATCAGCTTTTGCGCAACAGTGCTACAAGTGCTCTGCAAACTCCATTACATACTCAAGCCAGGGCTAGTTAGCCTCAGTTCAGCAAGGTACTTCATATATATTTAAAACCTGAGTATCTTCTTCAGCATAAATCAAGTACTTATTTGTCACAATTCCCAAATAAAGACAGTGGTGTCCTTGGAGTTCTACACATCCATTTAGAAAACAGCGTTAACCCACCCAGTGTTATTAGGAATCATTTTTACATCCCAAATCAGTCATTTAATTAGATTTTGCTACATGATTATTTAAAGGAGCAGCATTATTTGGAAGTTTTGTTTGGTTTCAGTAACAATTTCTCACTGAAATTTACCTCAGATTTCACAGCCCAGTTAGTAACCCAAGAATTTTATATAACATGGGAAGAGTGAGGTGCAAGAATGGGTTTTCTGAAGACAAACTGCCAGCTAAAAGCACTGTCAAAATTAGCTTCTAGGGTAGGCTGAGATGACAAAACCCATTCTGAAGGGTGTCAGCATCACAGCCATGAAACAACTCTTTTTGAGTCATGAGCCCAAGACACCAACTTCAAAGATAAGGCAGAAGGAAAAATGGATGATGGTACTGGGGGGTTCCAGCCAATTTTCCAATATGTAGCATTTTAATTCAGGATGTGGGAGATCCAGATTCAGATCTCTTCAGCCTCACTGCATCTAAAAATGCAATGCCTGTTTCTGGTGTAACGGCACCCAGCACAGGAAAGGCCTTCTCAGTTCCTCATACAAAACCAATTCACAGAATCACATGAGGAGCTGGAGGGGACCTGGAAAGCTCCCCCAGTCCAGCCCCTGCCAGAGCAGGATCACCAGAGCAGTCACACAGACACACGGCCAGGGGTTTGGGTGTCTCCAGACAAGGACAGTCCACAACCTCTCTGGGCAGCCTGGGCCATGCTCTGCCACCCTCACACTGACAAAGTTTGTCCTCATCTTCAGCTTGAACCTCCTATGCTCCAGCTTGGGACCATTGCCCCTTGTCCTGGCATTGGACATCCCAGAGCAGAGCCTGGCTCCTTCCTCCTGACACTCACCAATTCTACTGTGTGTATCTCCTGATCAAGAAAGGATGTGACTAAGACACAGAAAAGTCATCCTCTCTTCCATCAGAGGGGAGGAATTCAATCACTCATCACCATTCTATAAAACCGAAAGCTCAGGTGTTTAAATAACCCCCGTCCTGCTGCCAGCAGCAGACAGCAATCCAGAGGTGTGGATCTCAACAGGATTTCAGCAACAAGCCTCTGATCAGCAGCAAAGCCCATGGCAACAAGCACACCAGCTTTGTTCAACTAGTTTGGAGGTCCTTTTCCCTGCCATCCCTTGATTTTACTGTAACATAAGCAAATCAGAGACCTGTCATGGTTTCTCTTTACAGTTCGTAAATCAATGTACAAGTTTGTTGCTCTGCAGTGCTGAAGGTACTGAGAACAGGTCAGAGACGAATCTCCCTGTAAAGAAAAGTAGGATTTCATTAACAACAACATGATGTTTAAAAACAAGTGAAAAGCATCATATCTATCAGAAACACCTACTGTTGCTGCAGGCTTACAGTGGGTTTTCATTTCATTGAGCCTCTCCCGAACGTAACCAAAGTCAGCCTGCTTCCAGAATATCTGCTGGGCTGTCTCAATGTCACTTGCCCTGATGTATGAAGGAAAAAGGCAAAACTAAAACAAGGTCTGTTGCTAAATTCTAGTTATAACTTTAGCAGATAACATTTCTTTCCAGTAAAAGTGGAAACGAAGAACCATTTAAGATGCAAAACAGGAAGCAACTTATCAGCTGGATGTAAGTGAAAGCATCAATGACAATTTTAAGCTATCCTCCCGAAAAAGGGTATGAATTTTTTTAAACATTTTTTCCTCTGTTTTTAAAGCTAAGAAAGGAAATCCAGAGTTATTTTAGGAATCTGAATTCAAGGCTAAATCAGAATAATGAAAACATTGTGGTAGGAGGCATTTCAAGCAGTATTTTCTTCCTTAAAAAGTTAATTTTTAAAAATCATGTTGAAAGACACGTTATGTAGAAATACACTCACACATATATATCTCACACATGTATGTCTGCAAAGAATCATCCTTTAAACTCTAAATATCACAATAATGTTATTGCTATACAGCTGAGATGAAAGTGAGCACCATATTTATTTTTTTTAAACATACTGTACTTCATACATTTAAAATTAAACTTACCATCCAGTTTCAACATAATCACAAACTGGGTAACTGAACCTGTAATCCGATTTGCAAGATTTCTCATAGCCCCAGCAAGATTTTAGTTTCTTCAAGTACTTCTGTAACACAGAACAAACGAATCAGGTTATGCGACAGCAAAATGGTAAATAAGTCAGTTGTTAGCTTATAAACTATCCCCTGCTAACAAATCTTGCATTAAAAGCTTTCACCGGCTCCTGCAGCACTGTAGAAAGACTGAGGAGAGGGAGCACAGCACCCATCCCCAGGTCCACAAAGCAGCTCCAGCCTGAGGGACGCTGGTTCACTGTCCCTCCTTCAGGTGAATTGATTATACACAACCACAGGGTACAATTAAATCAGCATTTCATTTATTTGCCTATACTCCCGGCACTCCCACAGAAGTACTCCAGCATGCTGAAAAGCACTGGCCTACAAACTGCTAACTGTACTCAGTTCCAACATCGTTCAAATGCACAGGAGTCATGCAGATTAAAATCATCATTTCAGCTCTGTAGCAATTAAAGGAGTGGAAAAAACTCCTACAAAATTATACTCTACAAATCTAGCTTTGTTTTTTACTTTGCCAATCTCATGACAGCATCAGATTCAGGCAGAGAACCATACAACTATTGCCAGAGCAGCAATTTCGATCCTTAATGAAACCAAGTCACTGGCCAGGAGACCAACCCACCACCTCATCAACTGCTGGCGACTCCAGGAATAAACACCCCAACATTACATCCGAGCAAGTAAACAAACAACAGCAAACCTACTTTATACGGGCAATGAGAGTCCTGCTTACAGATGCCAGCAATATGCTGGTTATTATGCAGAAAGTAGGGAATGTGCTCATCTGGCAAGTTGAGAGCTTCGTAGCTGTACAATGGCTCTTGTGGAATGTTCTTGAGTTCAGTCAGATTTGCAGCTTGGGAATTAGCCAGAATTTCTTGCAGTAGCAATCCAAACGCAAGCAACGTGAACATGGCAACCTCTGAGTTCTGCATTATTAAAAAAGAAAAACCCAAAACGCTTAACGTATCTGCAGCATAGCACATTTGAAGCACACTAGACAATATTGAGCCAAAGTCAGTCACATACTCACAGGATTTGTACTTTTATTTCTGGAGTGGTTTCTTTTTTCCCTTGGAAAACTAAACTTGCACTAAGAGACCAGACTGTACAACGTCAGGATTATCTTTGAGTCATTAGTCATTGAGGGTTATTACGCACTACCAACTCGCAGTCAAACTAAAATGGGTGTGTTTACTTTAGCCAAATCCCAAGGGATCCTGAGAGTTCAAATGTGGAAACTAAGTATAGAGCATGTAATATCCAGACAGCGGGAAGAAAATGTAGACATATTAGGGGGGGAAGGGTGAGAAGAAGAAGAATCATAGCTAAAAATGAAGTACAAAAATAATACATTCCCCACTTTGGAAAAAACTGATCATTAGCTGACTATGCAGTCTCAAATATATGGACAAACTTCAGCCTGTCACAGGATGCTGGCTTTTAGCAGTTCAGATTGTGTTAAAGAAACTCTGAATACTGAGTTACCTACTTAAAATTAACTACAGGCCCACACACATATACCGAAAACAGACTGGATACCTTCCCGGTAATACAAACTTCTCATCAAACACCCCTGCTTTGAACCATTAAACTTCCTGAGAAAAAAAGATGGATAGGCTGTGTCTAAAAATCGTTTTACAGCATTATAATTTGCCAAAATTTGCATGCTTGCTTGCTTGCAACTGAAGCCTTTAGCAATATTCCTACAATACAAGTAGTTTTACCTGTTTGGTTTGAGGAGAACTGCTTTGGATTTCCCAGGTACACAAACCTAAAGGCAAGGGAGGAGGAAAGCAGAGTTAAATACATCCTGAAAAGGGAGGCTGCCTTAGACTCCTGCTTCTTGAGAAAAGTTCACAGCAAGGAGAAAAACCTTCCATGAGCCCGGGAGCATTTCTGACCCGTCTGGGTATTGGGATCCCTACAAGGCAGCACTTCCCTTTCCCTATATAGCACACACCCAGGGCACAAGGGGACCTCGGGAGGATCGCACCCCATCGCCAGCTCGAACCCCCAAAGCAGCATCGCCCCTTACCCATCAGGACTGGACCCAGAGCTGGACCTGGTGCCTGGTCCACGCTTGCCAAGCCCATCCCAGACCCATGGCAGCCCCGGTACCAGGCCCACAGCGAGCCCCATGAGGTGCCGCTGCCCCCCATCCGCCCCGCCCGAGCC
>NW_010156942.1:0-483 GCF_000695765.1 Mesitornis unicolor
CAGAACTAGACACAATATTCCAGATGCAGTCAATGTTCTACCTGACGTGTGGTCCAAGTGATGCGCATCAAGCTGTGGAGGTCTCTGACCCATTAACCTCTTCTGGGGCAGGGAGTGGCTCCAAGGTGGGATTTCAGCATCATCTTCAGGCCTCAAGATAGGATTTCAGCAGCACCTCCACATCCAGAGACTGTGCCACCTTCATTCCAAAGATGGATGGTGAAAAACAAAAAGAAAAGATGACTTGTCCAGGTCTCCATGGAAAAGCAGCTGGAGAGAGGAACAGGCTCTTGCAGCAGAACACTTGACTGTGTGAACATTTGTGACTGAGGAACCTCACATCAGTGGAGAGCTGAGCCAGACAATAAGTGTAATATTAAATCGCCTCCAGAGGAGAGCTCTGTGTGAGTTCTGTTTCAAGACCATTAAGCAGCGTGTCCCGACTTTTCTCTCCAGTTGTCCCTATGAATTTCAGATGTTTCT